>NW_026705791.1:47500-347500 GCF_029867415.1 Vicia villosa | reverse complement strand
GTCTTCCGCCCATTGCAGCGGAATGGAAATTGTTTCGGATCCGGAATCTGTTAGACAGCGCTTAGTCGATAGATTCATGTCCACCGGCAATACAGAATGTCTGCATCTTTGGGCGTATAATACCCGACCAGTAGGGTTAGTTTCTCATTCTTTATTCATCTAATCTCTGTTTCTTTAGTGTATAGCAATATTTTCATATAACCTATTGTTTTAATTTATAGAGCACACTGGTTGCTGCTTGCTATCAACCCGATAAGGGAAGTCGTGTATTATCTGAATTCGGTAAAGGGTGAATGGACCAATTATCCGGCCATGAAGGAAATCGTTGATTTGTAAGTGGGATCGTTCTAAATATATATTCGT
This sequence comes from Vicia villosa, assembly GCF_029867415.1. Classification (NCBI taxonomy): domain Eukaryota; kingdom Viridiplantae; phylum Streptophyta; class Magnoliopsida; order Fabales; family Fabaceae; genus Vicia; species Vicia villosa. Next base: position 347,137 of record NW_026705791.1, on the reverse strand, counting down.
GTATATTTATATATTTACTTATTTGTGGGATTGATCTAAACATATGCTTTTATATATTTGTTAATTAGATCAATACAAGTATTCCGTAGTCAACGGGACGCACAGGTATCCCGGACTAAATCAAACAACATCACCTGGATCGAAGTGCAGGTACATTACTTTTCACAAATTTGCTTATAATATTTATGCTACTTGGTAAAACAAGACAACTTATATAGAATCTTATTTGTTTTTCTATGTAGTGTCCGCTACAGCGTAACAGTTCAGACTGCGGATACTTTGTATTGAGGTTTATGAAAGAAATCATTCAGGCGAATCAATTAGAGATTCCTCCCACGGTATAAAGTTATAACTTAAGATAATTTCATATAATTTATTACATTTACCTAAATATATTATTCATATTATGTTTTTGTTTTATAGTACCTTGACGAATTCCGTGCTGCTGGGTACTCGAAGCTAAAGTTAGAAGAAATCAAAGAGGAATTGTGTCAATTTTATATTAAGCTATTTTTCATGCAGATTTGAACTATAATATTGTTGATTTTGTAATGATGTATATATATAATTTTGTAATGATGTATATATATAATTTTGGATATTATAATGGTATATATTAGTATATATATTGTCTTACTGATGGCTGAAATAATATAGTCGAAAATATATTACAGGTCGAAAATATATTACAGGTCGAAAATATTACAGGTCGAAAACATTACAGGTCGACTGGGAGGATTAAATTATAGGCTGCACATAAAAATACCTCATTTAGCAACTACAGCGCTTCTAAAAAGCGCTCTTAAAGGTCCACATACTAGAGCGCTTCTTAGTAAAAGCGCTGGCAAAGACCAGTAAAAAAGCAAAAAAAATTAAAAAATTACGCAGCATACAAAAGCGCTTTTGGAAAAGCGCTCTGGTAGGCCCCCCTATGAGAGCGCTTTTTCTGGAAAAAGCGCTCTCATAGGGGGGCCTACCAGAGCGCTTTTCCAAAAGCGCTTTTGTATGCTGCGTAATTTTTTAATTTTTTTTGCTTTTTTACTGGTCTTTGCCAGCGCTTTTACTAAGAAGCGCTCTTAAAGGGGGGTCTACCAGAGCGCTTTTTCCAGGAAAGCGCTCTTATAGGGGGTCCTACCAGAGCGCTTTTTCCAGGAAAGCGCTCTTAAAGGGGGGGTCTACCAGAGCGCTTTTAAAAGCGCTTTCGTAGCCTACGCCAGCGCTGGCTTTGGCAGCGCTTTAAAGCGCTGTTAAAGGCCAAAAAAAGCGCTGTGAAAGCCCTTGTACGGCGTAGTGAGTTGGAGTTGGAAGAGTCGGACGTAATTACCATATCAAATGAAACTATCTTAATTTATTATCAGTATATTATAAATGTTTAATCTCTAGTTTTGTTAAACTGAATCATGTGGGTGGCAATGCTCTTATTTTTAAAAACGTTTACTTAAGAAAGCATTATTTCTTCTATTACTCAAATATATGCAGAAGTCACAATTGCATTGTTAGAAAATGACAACCCATAGTTTTACCTTATTGTACCAAACAACAATGCCAAAGAAAAACATACACGCTATACCATATTTAGTAAATGGAGTCAATACTAACATTAACTCATATAAATGTAAATCCATCAATTGTCAATAATTTATATAAATTTTTCACCCATTATTTATATAAACTTATTATTTCTAGATATAAATCATTTAAAGAGTTTACTAACCACATCATTTTAAATTCTCTAACGAATCATCTAATCTAAATTACTTATTATAATATATAATAAACTAAATAATCATTTCATTTTAGAATTCATTTGAAAAAATTTATGTACATAATATTATTTTGTATTATTAATTAATATTAAAATATTGAAATCAATTAACATTGAACATTTAATAAAATATAATTAAATATTGACGATTCAGATCTATTTATAAAACTAAAATGTATAAATAAATAATACAAGTACAAAATGATACACAGAGAAATATTCAATTAAATAAAAAATAGTGTTCGTAGATGTACCTACGGAATAGTCTGTTATATTTTCAAATCACATACATTTCACTCTAAAATTCAATGACTTGTACTTCATTGGTGGTGGAAGCATAGAAGTTGTGAATGATTGTGTTAGTTCTCGAACTTTTTTCTTCATCGTCCTCTAGCCAACAATATTTAGTGTACCAAAATACTTCTTCAGCTCTTCACACTCTTCTTCTAAAATCTAATTGTGTCTCATTATCTTCTTCAGTGACCTCATGCTCTTCAATGAATAATTTTTTTCAAAATACATATATTAAGTCTAACGGAATAGGCTCTCCCTGTATTTGATACCGTGCAAGTTCACACGCACAAGATAACCCATGGGTTGTTTTAATGAAGCAACCACATGTTGTTTTGTCACAACCAACAGATTTTATCATTTCTAACTCCTTTCTAATGTGTTGTATATATTATCTTAAGATAAAACGGTGTAATCCAAAATAAAATGGGTGTTATATCGATGTTCAATACTACATACACTTTTCTAAAATAACACTCCAATAGAAGCTAATTGCAGCTTCATAGTATTAATCATAGGCGAAGCTAGGGCCCGGCTAGGGTGGGCCATTGCCCAGGCTGTGGCCCAAATATTTTTTGACTTACAGTAAAAAAAAATTAAAAAAAGGGCAAATCGCAACAGTCAGCAACCCTCCCCCTCCTCTTCTTGCTTCTACAGTTCTTCTTCTGCACCTCACCGCCCACAACACTCAGCAACGAATACGATTCGCACACAACCGCAACACTTCCAAAGCTTGATGCCGAAACAGTCAACAAAATCGCACAACCCCTCACTGGCGACGAGATTCAGATCTCAACAAACGTTTTGCCGGCGGCGGCCATGATTACCAAATATCAGATTCTTGTGCTTTTTTTCTTTGTGGAAATTGATTCATGAAATGATATTTTGGATGCTTTGTTTGTATTGATTTTAAATTTAAGGAAGGTGAATAATTCTCTTTGTATTGTTGAAGAGGAAAAGGGTGTTCTCCACCTCCACGTGAAGAGGAAAAGGGTGTCCATAAAGACCAATTTGATTTGTATTGTGGAAGAGGAAAAGTGGTATTGTGTTTTGTTTTTTTTTACAGTAGTAGTCTTATGTTTTGATAATTGATTTGTAAGACCAATTTAATTTGTATTTAATTATTTGTTTTGTAAACATTTTTAATAATTGATACTTTTAATTGATTAGTAAACATAAAACCACTTTTAATTGATTAGTAAGAAGAGAGCAGAGCAGAGCAGTGCCTTCTCAATATTGTTAATTGATTTGTAAACATTTAGTAATTGTAAATGTGAACATTTTTAATATTGATACTTTTCATTCTCTTATTAATAATTATAAATGTTCTCAACAATTGATTTGTATATATTTTTAGGAGTTATAAATAGTTAAAAATAAGACCACTTGTGTGATTTTTAAGAGAAAAGCTTTAATCATAGATGAAAATTATTATCATATTTGAGAGTTGCAATTTATGTATTTGTTGTAACTTATTGTATTTGTTGTAATTTATTGGGTTTATTGTTATTGATTGTTTGATTTATTTTATTCAATGACAAAGATGGGGAGATTTTTGGTTAATTAAGAAAGTACTGAGAATGTGAATGTTGTGCAATCGGAAGCCGATTATAATCATTGCCTTTTATCTCTTTTATTCTGGTTGATGACTATTTATATATTATATATAATGAATTTTCGGTATTTAAATTTTTGCCCAGGCTTTATAACTTTTCTGGCTTCGCCACTGGTATTAATAACATCCCAACTATCTGACAGTGAAAGAAACTTGAGTTACTATGTATTTGTTTTAGGTATACTTGATGTTTTGTGAAAAATTATAGCACCGGAAAGAGATTGTTGATTCTATTCATTATGGCTTATCAGTATTCAAGTTTGATACAAGTGCTGCAAATGTTCAGTCTCGCATGACTAGTCATGGGACACATACATACATGTATTGTATTATGTTAAAATATACTGCAATTGTGCTCACTTCATATGTTGATGAGGGAAATAATATCTAACAAAATGAATTCACGATCTTTCATTAAATTTAAAAGCATCTCACAAATCACAATAAAGAAATCACTACGCCAAAATTAAGCTACTAAAGCGCAGCTATTAAAGCGCTTTTACATAAAAGCGCTCTCGTAGGTTTCGCTAAAAACAAAATTAATAAACAAAAGGAAAATGATGAAAAACGCGCTCTGGTAGGGGGGGGGGGGGTATGAGAGCGCTTTTGAAAAGCGCTCTGGTAGGGGGGTGTATGAGAGCGCTTTTAAAAAGCGCTTTGGTAAGGGGGGGGGGGGGGGGGGGGGGGTATGAGAGCGCTTTTCAAAAGCGCTTTGGTAAGGGGGCTATGAGAGCGCTTTTCAAAGCGCTGCTATAGGGGGGTTTAATGAGAGCGCTTTTTAGTCAAAAGCGCTGGTATAGACCAGGCTATGAGAGCGCTTTTCAGAAGCGCTTTAGTAGCCTTTATTACTAAAAATTAAAACCAAAAACACGCGTTACTGTTTCTCACTTTCTCTCTTTCGTTTTCTGTTCTAGAACCCTTCCGTCCACCACTGTTCTTCATCCACTGCACGCGAACCCTTCCGTCCACCACCATCGGCCACCATCGTCGGCGTCCCTCCGTCGGCTTCTCCTCCGTCACTCGTTTTCTCCACCGCCGGTGAGTTTTAGGCGTCACTTATTTTAATTTTCAGTGAAAATTTTATTTGGTATTAAAGATTGAACTTCTGCCTGCAACTTGTTTGATGAAATGCCTGAAAGAAATGATTTGAGTTGATAATTGTTGAAATGATTTGAGTTGTATAGCTACTGTTTTCAAGGTTGTTTATTTTCATTTTATTATTAGTTACAATTGTGAGAGCCATTTGATTCTTCTTCAGCCAAAGTGTTGCTGTGGGAGATAACACTCGGAACTGCGTATTTCTTGGGGCTCAAACGAACTTACAAGCTCGCTCTCAAGATTCAACGGAAACTCGTTAGCCCTAAGTACCCGAAAACCCGTCGATTTCTTCACAGGTTCGTTTCTTCTCGTTTTTCATCAACTTTTCGGTTATGGGTTATGTGATATTGTTGTCGAGATTCTTGATTCTCTTGCGAAATGATTGTTTCGTTGTGATTTTTGCTGAATAGAACTTCTTGAGGTTAAATATTATTAGTTTTAGATTATTAGTTTTTGATTCTCTTGCTGAATAGACAAGTCTGTATACAAATTTATTGTCATATTTCTTCATAGCTAAATACTATACAGCAATGTACCAGCTCCTTTGAATTATTTTGTACTCAAACTTAAAAAACAGACAAACTAACATATGTAATGCCAATTTTGCTTCTGAATTAAGGACTTGTTGATTCATGAATCTTTGAATCTTTGAATTGGTCATCTTAGCAAGATTCATATATTATTCAATTGTATTAAGTATCTAAGGTAGTAGTAATGTATTCTATTATACGATGACTTATGATTGTCTCTTTGTATCTGCAGAATCTGAATCTCTAAAAGAAAATTGCTTAACCTTGTTCCCAATATATCACCACTCTTCTTTCTCCTTAGTTCAGGTTTGTGCTCTTAAGTATACTTAAGTTAGGTTGTTATGCTTCAGGTTTTGTTGACTTATTGGAACAATGTTTCGTGAGGTTTTATATAAAAGTATAAGTTTTGAAGTTCTACTGTTATTTTGATTACATGAAAACTTTGGCATACTATTTCGTGAGGTATATTTATATATTTACTTATTTGTGGGATTGAGAATGAAAATGCTATCTTTATTCTAAACCATGATCGTTGTGCACTATGAGCATGTTTGAATGTAATACAAACATTTCAACTCTTCCTCTTGCTATTTTGTAAATTGAAAAAGGTGTCTTAGTTTGGTCTTGGATTTAATGTATGAGTTCATATTGATGTCTCTACTTTATTGCAACTTGGTTTATGGAATTCTACAAGTTTTGAAATGGATTGAACTGTATTAAAACATGCTCATATATTAAATTGACTTTAAGAGATAAGAAGGAAATATCTATATTTATTTCTGAAATGAAATGAGATGGGAAACATTCACATTATTCTCTTTCAAATTTTACATTATTCTCTTTCAAATTTTTACTAGTGATTCAATTTTCAACCAGTTTTTTGGTTTGTGGACTTATATTACCTTGAAATAAGGTAATGTCTTCTTTAAGAAATCGGGTATTCTGATTAGGTATTCTATTATGATGATAGCTATTTATTATCTTGACAGAATTCCTTAGTACCTGATAGAGAAACCAAGAAGCATTTGTTTAGCTTAATTAAGACATGGATAAGACATGGATGAATTCAAACCGATTGTCGAAACAGTACGAGAAAGGGGTATGGGAATTCGTTGAGTTTGCGGTTAAGCACTCCGAAGACCCGCTTCGAATGTCGTGTCCTTGCTTGGGTTGCTGTTATGGGGGTAAGGTTGACGGGGAACAGTTGGGATCCCATTTACTACGGTTTGGAATTGATAGAAGTTATACATGTTGGACAATGCATGGTGAGAAAAGTAACGGGAATGCTGAGTCGAGGTGTAATAGGAAGTATGCTTCAAACGACGATTGCACAGACACATACGATTGCGATCGAGTCGAAGAGATTGCAGAAGCGCTTGAAGAAGATCTTGCGGATTGTCCCAAAATGTTTGAGAGGTTGGTAAGCGATGCAGAGAAACCGTTGTATGATGGTTGTTCAAAATTCACAAGATTGTCTGCGGTGTTAAAGTTGTACAACTTAAAGGCGGACAATGGATGGTCGGATAAAAGTTTCACAGAGTTATTAGCCCTTATGAAAGATATGCTACCAGAGGATAATGTTCTTCCCAATCGAACGTATGAAGCCAAAAAGATGTTGTCCTCTATTGGCATGAGTTATGATAAGATACATGCATGTCCAAACGATTGCGTTTTGTTTCGAAACAAGTATGCAGCGTTGAATGAGTGTCCTAAATGTGGTGCCCTTCGATATAAGAAAAAGTTGTCTCCTGCTAAAGTCTTATGGTATTTTCCTATAATTCCGAGATTTAGACGCATGTATCGTAGTGAGACCGATTCAAGACACTTGACTTGGCATGCAGATGAAAGAATTATTGATGGAAAGTTGCGACATCCGGCAGACTCACCACAATGGATGAAAGTTGATACTGATTATCCTGAATTTGGAAAAGAAGCAAGAAACCTTCGGTTGTCATTGTCTACTGATGGAATGAACCCGCATGGTATTCAAAGTATCTCGCATAGCACATGGCCTGTGATTCTTATGATCTATAACCTACCTCCGTGGCTATGTATGAAGGCCGAACATGGTACAGCCCCGCCTTTTTTGTCAGGTGATCAAATTTTTGAAAAGGTGAAAGATGTGAGCACTCAGTTTGGCAATCCTTTTGCACATTCACTTGTCAAGGGTGGGTGGAAGAAGAAGTCCATTTTTTTTGAACTTCCATATTGGAAGTCGTTGTACGTAAGACATTTCCTGGATGTTATGCATATTGAAAAAAATGTATTTGACAGCGTCATAGGTACGTTACTCAATATACAAGGAAAGTCTAAGGATGACCTTAACATAAGGAAGGACATGGTAAACATGGGGATGAGAACTGAATTGGGACCCGTGACGAAAGGAAGACGAACATATTTGTCACCTGCTGTTTACACTCTATCTAGAAAGGAGAAGAAAACATTGTGTAAGTTCCTCAGTGAAGTTAAAGTTCCAGAAGGCTACTCTTCAGATATTAGAAGACTTGTGTCCATGAAAGACCTCAAGTTAAAGAGTTTGAAGACGCATGATTGTCATGTTATAATGGAACATTTTTTACCAATAGGTATACGTTCTATTCTGCTAGAAAAAGTAAGAAGCGCAATAACTAAGCTGTGTTTCTTCTTCAGGTCAATTTGCAGTAAGGTGGTCGATCCCGCGATCTTACCAACATTGCAAAAAGAGATAGTTGTTACTTTATGTGATCTTGAAATGTATTTTCCTCCCTCGTTTTTTGACATAATGGTTCATCTAGTCGTTCATCTTGTGAAAGAGACACAACTGTGCGGACCAGCTTATATGAGATGGATGTACCCTGCTGAACGTTATATGAAAATATTAAAAGGGTACGTGAAAAACAGAAGTCGACCGGAGGGTTGTATTGCCGAACGATACGTTGTTGAAGAAGCGGTTGAGTTTTGTACTGAATATCTGTCAAATGTTCAATCAATTGGACTCCCCAAATCTCATATTGTCGAAAAAAAAGAAGGAAAAAGGCTAATTGGAAATAAAGTTGCGACAGTATCAATGGTCGAACGGGATCAAGCGCACTTGTATGTTCTGCACAATGAGATTGAGGTTGAGCCGTATGTTGAAATGCACAAGGTTGTTCTCCGAGATTTAAATCCAAATAGAAATGAGAACTGGATAGTACGAGAGCACAATCGAAGTTTCATACCGTGGTTTAGGGATCATATTTATTCAAAGTATCGTTCAGATCCTGCTTCAGTAACAGAAAGGTTGAGATGTTTAGCCTATGGTCCAACTGTAATTGTGCTTTCTTATAGCGCATACGCTATTAATGGATACACATTTTATACCAAAGAACAGGATGATAAAAGTACTATGCAAAATAGTGGTGTTACCTTGGTAGCTGAAGCAATGCACATATCAAGTGCGAATGACTTAAATCCGAAATTTGCAAATTTGTCATATTTTGGGGTTATCGAGCGCATTTTGGTGTTTGATTACGCGAAGTTTCAGATTCCTGTATTTGGTTGCAAGTGGGTTGAAAATAATAGTGGCATACGAATGGATAAGTCAGGATTTTTGCAAGTGGATCTCAATAGGGTAGGGTACAAAGATGAGCCTTTCATTCTAGCCTCTCAAGCTAAACAAGTGTTCTATGTCAATGATCCGACAAGTACGAAATGGTCTATAGTGCTTTTATCTAACAAAATAGTTGATGAAAACATTGAAGATCAAGGTGATATTGGTGTTGGCATTGAATCTTGTACAAGAAACGATCAAAATGAGAATGAATCTTGTACTAGAAATAATCATAATGAGGGTATTTGGATCAATCCAACCGTCCGCGTTGCTAAGAGACGCGTAGAACACAATCCTACCAAGAAAAGAAAGAGACGTTAGTGATAAAGGTAATAGTATACATATTCCGACTAATTTGTTTTATTCAATTTGTACCGATTGTTTTAATCAATAGTATAGTACTTATTCAATTTTGGTGCATATTCTCGTTTTGTACATAACTTTTGAACCATGTATCCGTTTGTCGACTTCTTTACATGTAACTATACTATTTTGACGATTCCGGAGCTGCTCATGCACTTATCTTTACATTTCGGGACTGTTTTTTATCGGTTTTGCTTCTGCCCGTAATCAAAATTCGGGCTTAGGGTCTGAATTTCGGAAAACCGACTTTATTTTTGAGTCCGTGGGGACGTTTTACCATAGCCATGTAAATTTCGTTCAATTCCGATAACTTTCTTTTTTGACGCTTATTTTGATTTGTACCGATTTCGTTTCCGATACACTTGTACATGCATGGTTTGACTTCCATTTTACTTGTATAGATTGTTAGCTTATTAATAGTGTACTAATGTGCTTTAGTTTGTTTGATACAGGTTAAATGGCTCCGGATAGAGATGCTCCACCTGAAAACTCACAAGAAAACTCACAAGAAAGAGATGCTCAAGAAAGAGATGCCACGGATACAAATGCTCCACCTGATACTGAAGCAAAAGAAGTTGCACGAGGCATCACTATTATGAAGGGAATCGTTCGACATAGAGACCAAGGATTAGTATACCGTTTGGATTGGAATTCTGATAAACAAGCAATTGGTCCTAATTCTGCAAAGTTGACCAGCTATATTGGTACACTTGTTCGTATGCATATTCTGGTCTCCACAGCTAAATGGAATCTGAAAAGCGAAGAGTTGGATGCGAAAAAAAAAGCGATTTGGGACGAGCTTCAGGTATATATCATATATGGTTAATTGTTGTTATTATCTTGACGATAAATTGTTTAAATTACTTATACTAACACACTATGCGTATGTTTTTTTGCAGAGGACTTTTGAGATACCAGATGATCGTAAACGCTACATACTTAGTTTGGCCGGCAAAAGATATAGAGGGTGGAAAGCCTTTTTGACAAACACCTATCTTAAGGATAAAGATGGAAACTTTCTTGAAGAGGCACCGGGACGACCAAAAAAGTATGAGATCTTCATTGGTGAAAAAGATTGGGCTGAGTTTGTAAATCAAAGAGATGAAGATTTTCGGAAAAGGAGTGCCACGAATAGTGCGAGAGCATCCAAACCCGCGTATCCATACAAAAAAGGGCGTATGGGATATGCACGCTTAGAGGATAAACTTGTAAGTAAATAGAAATGCATTTTAATTAATTGTCTAAATGTGTTTTATTTGACGATTTTATCATTTGTGTCAATGCATAGTTAGAGGAGTCTAAAAGTGAGGAAACCTCACTTCCTGTACATGTGTTGTGGAGGGAAGCTCGTGTGGGCAAGAGTCAAGCTGTCGATCCCGAAGTTCAGAGAGTTTTTACTGAATGTGTAAGTATAATACTGTGTCTTTAATTAAATCAAATGTTTTTTAATATATAAATGATTTTTTAATGTAAATGAATTACAGGAGACCTTGTCGCAATCGGCATCCACCGGTGAGGGGAGCGTACTTAGTAGAGCACTAGATGCTCCTGAGTATCCCGGTCGGGTGAGGGGTAAGGGTCATGGTGTGACTCCAACCTCTTTTTACAAGAGTCCTAGGAGAAGAAATCCTTCAAATGAAGAAGTGTTGCAAAAGTTGGCGGAATTGCAAGCACAAGTCTCTGAATTGCAAAGAGATAAAGAAGTGTATATGAGAGAAAAGTGCAACACTTCATCGGTGAAAGAAACTAGTGATAAGGCTAGTATCAACTATCAAAGGAAATTTCCCGAGGTAATTATAATTTTTTTTCCTTTTAAATTGTTCTATTTTATTAATGATAATGACTTTATATTTACTATTGGTTTAGGGCATTTCATCTTGCCAACTATACTTATCGGAACCGAATTATCGACTAGTTGGCAAGGGAAAAGTGCACAACACTTTGGGAGATTTACTTCACCATAGACCGCTCCCGGATGGACACCTGAAAGTATCGGTGGATGTTGTAGTAGATCATGATGTGATGCTACCGGTACCTGACATGGTCTCAGAGACGACATTGCTGCGAGATGCAATAGGATCATTTGTTGCATGGCCCTCGGAGCTCATTACCATTAGTGATGAGGTATATTGAAAACGATTATGAATCATTTAGTTTTCGAATGTCAATTCTAAACCGTTTATTAATTATTTTTTACATTTTAATTTTAGACTGCTCCTATAAAACCCACAGTTAAGGGTAAAGGGATTTTACAGGAGGAGGAGTCTGTTGCATCACTAAAAGAGGTACATTTAAAGTGTTAATAATTAATCTGAATCTAAATCTGCATGATTTTATATTTTACCTAACTTATATGATTTTTAGGCATCCGCTCGGGAGTCACAACAAGTGACGCAGCAAGTTCGTACCGTACCACCCACTGGTCCTCCGAAGCCAGCGGGAAAAAAAGGCGGTGCTTTTGTGCCTCGGTACCGGTCGACGCTCGCAACAATGGTTGATATGTCCGATTTGAAGGATGGTGCTTTACGTGAAATCGTTATGGATGAAAGTGTCTTCGGTATTGAATTCAAGTCACTTATTACAATTGATGACTTGGAGGAGATTTTTAAGCATGATCAACTAGGCGTCACTAACATGCACTCATACATCCGGTAATATTCACTCATCCGATATATTATTTAATTAGTCCCACAATATAATTTATTTACACATTTCAATGAAAATAATCTAATGTTTATTATGTTTTTATTTAAGGTTGTTGTATGACAGAGTGTTGCGCGGGACTCCGTTGTCTAACAAATTCCGTTTCGTGTCTTCCGCCCACTGCAGCGGAATGGCAATTGCTTCGGAACCGGAATCAGTTAGACAGTGCTTAGTAGATAGATTCATGTCCACCGGCAATACAGAAAGTCTGCATCTTTGGGCGTATAATACCCGACCAGTAGGGTTAGTTTCTCATTCTTTGTTCATCTAATCTCTGTTTCTTTTATGTATAGCAAAATTTTCATATAACCTATTGTTTTAATTTATAGAGCACACTGGTTGCTGCTTGCTATCAACCCTATAAGGGAAGTCGTGTATTATCTGAATTCGGTAAATGGTGAATGGACCAATTATCCGGCCATGAAGGACATCGTTGATTTGTAAGTGGGATCGTTCTAAATATATATTCGTGTATATTTATATATTTACTTATTTGTGGGATTGATCTAAACATATGCTTTTATATATTTGTTAATTAGATCAATACAAGTGTTCCGAAGTCAACGGGACGCACAGGTATCCCGAACTAAATCTAACAACATTACTTGGATCCAAGTGCAGGTACATTATTTTTCACAATGTTGCTTATAATATATTTATGCTACTTGATAAAACAAGACAACTATAGAATCTTATTTGTTTTTCTATGTAGTGTCCGCAACAGCGAAACAGTTACGATTGCGGATACTTTGTTTTGAGGTATATGAAAGAAATCCTTCAGGCGAATCAATTAGAGATTCCGCTCACGGTATGAATTTATAACTTAAGATAATTTCATATAATTTGTTACATTTAACTAAATATATCATTCATATTATGTTTTTGTTTTGTAGTACCTTGACGAATTCCGTGCTGCTGCGTACCCGAAGCTTAAGTTGGAAGAAATCAAAGAAGATTTGTGTCAATTTTATATTAAGCGCTTTTTCATGTAGGATTTGTGTCGATTTGAACTATAATATTATTGATGTTGTAATGATGTATATATATAATTTTGGATATTATAATGGTATTATATTAGTATATATATATTGTCTTACTGATGGCTGAAATAATATCGTCGAAAATAAATTACAGGTCGAAAATATTACAGGTTGAAAACATATTACAGGTCGAAAATATTACAGGTCGACTGGGAGGATTAAATTACAGGCTGCACATTAAAATACCTCATTTAGCAACGAAAGCGCTTTTGAAAAGCGCTCTTAAAGGCCCACCTACTAAAGCGCTTCTTTGTAAAAGCGCTGCCAAAGATTAATAAAAAAGCAAAAAAAATAAAAAAAAAGCAACATACTAAAGCGCTTTTGGAAAAGCGCTCTTATAGGGGGGCTATCAGAGCGCTTTTTCCAGAAAAAGCGCTCTTAAAGCCCACCCTATAAGAGCGCTTTTCCAAAAGCGCTTTAGTATGTTGCGTTTTTTTTATTTTTTACTCTCACAGGGGGACCTATCACAGCGCTTTTCTGGAAAAAGCGCTCTTAAAGGGGGCCTACAAGAGCGCTTTTTCTAGAAAAGCGCTCTTATAGGGGGGCCTACCATAGCTCTTTCTGAAGCGCTTTTGTTAGCTACGCCAGCGCCACCTTTCACAGCGCTTTTAAGCGCTTTTAAAGGCTATAAAAAGCGCTTTTAAAGCCCTTCCTCGTTGTAGTGAATACACCAATTTTTATAATATCTTTATATTATGATAGAGTATCTTGGTTTATATCATAGGATTACTTTATTATCTTTTCTCTTTTTAGATAATTTTAAATATTTTTTTACTATATTTAAAATTTTGTCAATTTTATTATGTACTTTAAATTAATAAAATATAATTTTAATATAAAAAATAGTGAAATTGATTTAAATTTAAGAATACATATTTTTCTAATTAAAAAATTATATTTGTTAATAAATATTAAAATGTCCAAAAAAATTTAAAAACTAATTAAAATGAGAGAATTATACCAAGAATTTAATTGGAATACACTGACAGTGTAAAGAAGTTTTACACCGTCAGTGAATCACAACCGTTAATCTATTGGAAGTATTTGACTTTTATTTTAATTTTTTAAAAAGTAATATAATTGAGTGGTTGTGATGCATTGATAGTGTAAAATTTTTTACACTGACAGTGCATAGCAATTAAACTCTTATACCAAAACCGAGGAGAATCTAAAAACAAAGTAAATCCTGACTATTTTTTTACATAATTTTACCTAAAGCCTAAAGGTATTGAATAAAAAATAAAATAAGGAAGTAGATGTGCAACCTATATGAAAAAAATAGTAATAATTGCACCACTGTTGTCTTCACAACTACGTTATTATGTACTAATTATTTATTATTTAAATTTTTCTATACATTTTAAATATTATTTTATATTGTATTTAAAAATGAACAATTTTTTTTCATCTCTTTAAGTGAATGTAATATGATTTAATTTAAAGAAAATACAAAAAGGTGAAATTTGTTTAAAAATAAGAAGAAACTTTGTTTTTTAAAGTAATAAAGTTGTTAGAAAAACTGTGAGAAATCTATTTTAATTTATAAAAAGATATTAAATCTATTTTATTTTATAAATAGATATACAAACAATATTTTCATTTATTCACTTTTTTCTAATAACGGATGTAATTCTTCATTTTTTTAAAGAAAAAGCTTGATGGTAAATATTTCTTAAAAAACTACTATTCTTAATTTAAAAAATATTTTCTTCTTATATTTAATCAAATTTCACCTTTTTGTATTTTTTTTAAATTAAATCATATTTCACACTTTCTTACTTTCATTTTAATTTTTTTCTCTATTTATTTATTTATTATCTCACGGGTCACTATCAACATAATGCCTATTTTATTTTCAATCATTGTCTTTATTTGAAAGATAACATCTTTATTTTTATTTTTTTCTCCATCTCACGATTTTTTATCGTTATTTAATACAATTAAATTTCCATGATTATTGTTTATTTTACATTTGTTTTTAAATATATTTTATATCGCATCAAATTATTTTTTTATTTCACGGGTCATTATCAACATAGTAGCTATTTTATTTAATCAACAATTACTATTTGAGAGATAATTTTTATTTTTAAATGTTAATATTTCATTTTTATTATCTCCATCTTATAGTATTTTTTTATATGATTATTTAATATAATTGAATTTATATGATTATTTTTCATTTATAATTAAACCATAGTGATCTATATCATTTTCTTTTAATTGTTGTTGGACCGTCAATTATTAAATTACCTGACCCAATTTTGTTATTGTGTTCTTAACCTATCTTAAACATTTTTTTGTGGATCATTGTTTTCTATATAATTATTGTTAAATTTACAATTAAGTAAATTATTTCATATTTTTGATTTATATTTAAAATTTTACATTTGCATTTGTTAAAATTTTATTTTTTTTCTCCAACTCACATGTCATTTTTTATATGGTTCTTTATTACACACAAAATTAACACGTGAATAAGATAATAATGTTTAATCTTAAGGGCCACTTTCAATACAATGCCTATTTTATTTTAAACAATAATGACTTTTATTTAAAAACTAAAGTATTTATTTTCAAATTTCAAAACGATTCCTATGGATATTAGGTTTTCAAAGAATTGGGAGTATAACAGAGCAATCAATAAAACTCTAACTCTATTCAAGTAAAACAATTACTTTTAATTATGCATATTGCTTATAATTCCTTTTATTTATATTATTCATATCATTACAAAAATACTACACCAGAAGAAAAAATCACCCGTGCGGAAGCACGGGTCTCTGACTAGTTTGTTTAAAAATAAGAAGAAACTTTGTTTTTTAAAGTAATAAAGTTGTTAGAAAAAGTGTGAGAAATCTATTTTAATTTATAAAAAGATATTAAATCTATTTTATTTTATAAATAGATATACAAACAATATTTTCATTTATTCACTTTTTTCTAATAACGGATGTAATTCTTCATTTTTTTAAAGAAAAAGCTTGATGGTAAATATTTCTTAAAAAACTACTATTCTTAATTTAAAAAATATTTTCTTCTTATATTTAATCAAATTTCTCCTTTTTTTTTATTAAAATTAAACATAAAGATTAGAAAAAGAAATTAAATAATGAATAATGAGTATCTAATAATGTAAATTAAAAGTTATTTGGTATAGTAGTGAATGGTGCTCGACTTGGTAAGAAGTGACTATGGTTTGATTTCCGTAAATGCGATTGGACAGAGATTGAAATCACTTGATGTCCGAACTCATCTCTAATACTTAAAAAAATTAAAAACTTAAAAACTTAAAAAAAATATTATAGTTGTGAATAAAAAAAAATTGAAATTTGTGTTAAAATGTTTAAAATAAAAACCTATACATTTCATTATTTAATTTTTATATCTTCATTTTTTGGGTTTACTCATTACTAATTACTTTATTATTTTTTCTTTTTTGTTATATAATTTTTTAATTAATTTTCTTACTATATCTAAAATTATATCCATTTTATAGTGTACTAAGTGAATAGAATATAATTTTAAAACAAAAATAGTGAAATTAGTTTAATATTGAAGTACACTTTTTTTTATTAAAATATCATATTTGTTGTTAATAAATACTATAAAATCCAATTTTTTTAATAAATTAATAAAAATCATGTGATTTTTATTTATATTAATTAAAAATATGTGATTTTTAATATTTCTTAATAAAAATGTTATTTATAATAAAATAATATTTACTATCAATTTTAAGAAACATTTATTATTTTTTATTTATATTATATGATATTCTGTTCCGTTATTCTTATTAATATTTTTTTAAAATATGCAGTTTTAATATTTATTGATAGTAAACAAATGTGATTTTTAATATTACAAATGCACACTCTCTATTTTAAACAATTTCGCATTTTTTTTGTTATTTAAATAAAATTGTATTCTATCACTTAATACTACAAAGTTGAAAAGATTTTAAATAGAGTTAAGAGTAATATTAAAAAACTATACAAAAATTCAAATAATTAGTAATGAGTAAACCGGGAAACAAATATATAGATTGAACACTGAAATTAATAAGCTTTCTATCATTTTTATATATTTTCAAACAAAATTTATTTTTTGTATTTATTTTTCAAAACTACATTAATTTTTTTTTTAATAAATGTTAGATATTCAAAATAAAAAATTGATGCACAATAAGAAAAAACTTTATTTTGTAAAAATCATGGTTTTTTAAAGAAATATTTAAGATCATCCTTTTTTTAAATAAATGAAAAAGTAATTAAGTTAGAAAAGGGTGAGAAATCTATATTATTTTATGAAAAGATATTATATTTTAATATAATAAAATAGAGATTATTTACTAAAAGTAGGGGAGGCTTTTGTTAGCAAAAACATCCGAGGCAATAAGTTGCATTTATAACCATTAAATTAAAATAAGATCAAAGATTTAAAATGAGTGTAACTATTAATATTGTATTAAAATGTTTGCGTGTGTGGCTTAATGGTGAAGATTTGATTAAATTCTGCTAAATACAAATTTCTTATTAAAAATAAAACAGAAATTCTAATTTTATTTAAAACTTATTGGCTTTTTTGACCGAAATTAAGAGCTTTTAATGCTATTGTATTATGGCCTAACTAGAGTAGACACTATAAATACAAGAGTGAGAGTGATTTACTCATTGCAATACCAACCAAAATCACAATGTCTAAACTTTTTTGTGCAACTCTTCTAATATTTGTTACAGTTTTTCTAATTCAAAATGCATCAGTGAGTAATCATGTCTCCTCTCTTTTAACTTATTTACACTTTTCTGTATCTATATGTTAAATTGAAATTTTAGTTTTATACTAATATATTTTCTACTATAAATCTTCTTATATAGGCCGGTGGAGAAGGATCACTTTATGCTGAACGTACGTACTATTTCCTTTAAAAAAAATTATTGTAATTATAGGAAAGGGTGTGAAATGAAAATTAATTTTATTTACAATTATTAATCATAATTTAAATTTAAATTTTATTCAGAATGCAAAGGTGCGTGTGACTATCGTTGTTCAGAGACTGAATATAAGGAAGGATGTCTAACATACTGCAACATGTGTTGTAGAAAATGTTTGTGTGTGCCATCGGGAACAAGTGGCCATAAGGAAGAATGTCCATGTTATAGAGGAGGACCCAATTGCCCTTAATTTATTTATTTTCATGTTAAAACTATTAGTGATGCATAGATCCTAGTCAATGCATTTATGTTTTACTTGTTTATTAATAAAAGGATTATTTCAATTGGTATGTTGAAGTTAATTCATAAGCTTTTTACATTTTCTTATCGAATCAAAAAGCTCATCCCATATGAAAACATGGCAATGGCGTTCTTCTAATTTACCCCAAAGATATTTATTGATAAAGATAATTCTGGTTAGATAATTTAGTAGAATGTTGGCTAATTTCCTGTCCATAAAAAATACATGACAATTATTTTTATTAATAGTGAGATAATACTATGATCATTTCAAGTAGTTTACTGTCTCAAGATAGTCTGGATTAGATCCAGTTTGATATTTGAAGAATCAAATCCATAACGATTACACACAATTTATATGGTATTTTGCATGCATAGATCCGCAAAATACCATATTTATACCAACAATGAAAATGAGGCAATAAAATCCAAATGAGATATTTTATAAAAATGACAATCCTAATCAACTTAATAGCAGAAAAAACCCAAATGAAAGTCTTATTCTTACCATCATCATTAAAGTTAAAAAACAATATGAAAATTCAAAGTATAAAATTAGTTGATTGCGTGAATAAGAAACTTTCCAAAAATCACATATTCTAGAAGTTGATCCTAACCATAAATAATCCAATATGTAATGGCAAAATCATTTTATATCAGAGCCGTCTTTGAGGACGTGCAAGACGGGCTACATTAAATAAGATTTCTATTTATTCATAATTAAACTATGACTAACTAACACAGGGCCTCGAAAAATTTGACACGGACCTTTATCCTATAGGGTTGTCAAACTATGTACACTAGCGAGCCTTATTCTTGTTGGATACAAATATAATGTTAAGTAGATAAAAACAAAGTATTAATTCAGCTTCATAACTATAAAATATTGCAACACAAATCGAGGAAATTTTTCTTCCATGTTGAATTTGGGTAAAAAATTATTTTCTACTTTCAAGAATCTTCAGACTAGAAAAAGCATGAATCCATATATAGCTTACTTACATTCTACAAAACCTTCAAGAATCACAGGCTAGATTCAACAGTGAGTATTCCAAGCACAACGATGCAAAAGATGGCTTATATCTAAATAATAGAGAAATGTTTTTCTCCATGTATATACAATGAACAATAACAGAATTAGAATTGGATGTTCTTCATTGTATAGTCACATTGGATAACAGAAATACATATAATAGCGTTTTATAAAAAGCGCTATTGAACTGCACAATTACTTTTGGATATTTTTTCCAGTTTTCTATATTAGCATTTTATATGGGTCACCTTATAATAGCGTTTGATATAAAAGCGCTATCATAGTCTTTATGTTAAATTTTTGATAATGCTTCAGTTATAAGTGTTATTAAATTGATGCTATTATAGGTCAAAATTGTAGTTGTGGTGTTTCGGCAATTATGAGAATTGGATCGAACTCTATTATGTCGAAGGATAGCCTCTGGTTCGACAGGGAATATTATAGAGAATAATGTCATGGAATATTATGGAGAATAATGTCATATTTTTGAACACCAATTTCATTTACCAAACACAATATCATGTTTTTGAACGTGAAAATTCCAGAATTATGAGAAGGAAACCAATAGCAAGAATTATACCATAATCACTAATCTTCTTTAGCTTCTTCTTCCGAACCACCATTGGTTGTTCAATATTAGGAGGATCTCTGGCTTGGTCATCAGCCTTCCTTTCAATGACTATTGAAGAGTAATTCAATATTCAGAAGATGAGCATCAGAAGTTCTGATGCGGGTTGATCTTCTGATGGTTACTCAGAAGTAGTGTTGACCAGAAGTTGTAGCTTCTGGGTCCTGGTAGTTTAGCTATTAGTTAGTAAGGGTACTTTAGTATTTCTTAGTATTGTACTGTTTGTACCTTAAACTTGTTCACTAAGTTTAGTCTGTTAGGGCCTACGTGGCAAGATTTTCTTTTGCATAAATAGCCTTGTAGTAGCTATCATTTATCAACAACAACTTTATTCTCTCTCATTAATCTCTGCGCCGTTATTCTCTTTGTCATCATCTTTATTCATTGTGCACCAACAATTAGTATCTAGAGCTCCGGTTCCAAACACAGGGAAACACGAGTGAACGTGAGTTTGTGTGACTGTGTGATTAATTTTGTTTCAGGGAAACAAAGTTGTGTTGAATCACATTTTTCTTGGTTGTTTGTGGGTTGGAAAACACTGTGTGAGTGTGAGTGAAATCTATTTTTTCTGCACAAGTTTAAAGATGAGTGGAAGCAACTTAAATACCAAACTTTGTTCTTGATGGCAAAAACTGGAAGAGATGGATGATTCAAATGCGTGTACTATTTGGTGCTCAAGATGTTCTAGATCTTGTCACTAGAGGATATGTTCCGGTTGCAGCGGATGCAAGGGAAGAACAAAGAGAAGCGCAGAGAGAAACGAACAATAGAGATCAAAAGGAGTTGTTCTCCATCCATCAGTGTGTGGATGTGAATGTGTTTGAGAAGATTTCTGATGCTATGACGTCTACGGAGGCGTGGGATATACTGGTCAGGTGTTACGATGGTGACGTATCAGTGAAGAAGGTGAAGCTTCAATCCCTGAGAAAGCAATATGAAAATCTCAACATGAAAAACAATGAGAAAGTTTCTGAGTATATCTCTAGAGTGATTGTGATCACTAATGAGATGAAGGCTTGTGGAGAAACTCTTTCTGAACAAGTAATCATAGAAAAGGTATTGAGGTCACTTACTCCTCAATTTGATTATATTGTTGTATCTATTAAACATTCTAAAGATCTGGAAATCATGAGAATAGAAGAGTTACAAAGCAGTTTAGAAGCACAAGAGTTGCGTCTAATTGAGAGAACTTCTGAGAGAGAAGTTGAGCAAGCTATGAAGGCTTCTTTTGTCAAGAAGGACCTGAAGATAGACGTGGTGATAGATTCTAGAAGGAAACCTCAACTTCTGATGAGAAGAGATATCAGAAGGGAAAGGATAAGAAGAAAGTTCAATGTTACTGTTGCAAACAGTTTGGCCATTTTTCTAAAGACTGTTTGGCAAACAAAGAAAGGAAATCAGAAGAAGCAAACACAGCCAGAGGTGACTCAGATGATGAACCTGTGCTATTAATGGCTTCAGAGTCTGACGGAAGATGTTTGTCAGAGTGGTCGTATATGGACACTGGGTGTTCAAATCACTTGATTAGAAACAAACAATGGATGATAGATTTTGACTCTGAAAGGAGGACAAAGATTAGATGTGCTGATGATAAGTACCTTTATGCAGAAGGTATGGGAAATGTCAAAGTCAAAGTGAAGAATAGAAAGACTGTTCTGATCAAAGATGTTTGGTATGTTCCTGGAATCAAAAGCAATCTGATGAGTGTGGGTCAGCTCATTGAAAAAGGTTTCTCAGTTGTTATGAAGAACAACCTCTTGAAGTTGTATGATTCCAATCAGAATTTGATTATGCAATCTGAATAGGGAAGCAACAAAACATTCAAGGTGAATGTAGGAACAGCTGAAACAGAATGTCTGAGTGCTGAAGGCTCAAAAGGTGATAGTAAGTTGTGGCACAAGAGGTTGGGGCACTTGAACTATAGAAGCCTGGGGCATCTAAGTTCTAAGAAGCTTGTACATGGCATTCCAAAGATTGTGAAGCCTGAGAAGTCATGTGAAGTATGCATGAAAGGCAAACAACCCAGATTTCCATTTGTATCAGAAGTTGCTCCAAGAGCAAAGCATGCTCTGGGAGTAGTGCATTCTGATGTGTGTGGACCATTTCCAGAACCTTCACTTGGAGGAAATGTGTATTTTGTGTCTTTTGTGGATGAGTTCACAAGAATGACGTGGATAACACTTATCAAGTTTAAGACTGAGGTGTTCACAGAATTCCAGAAGTTCAAGATAAATGTTGAGAAGCAGAGTGGTCAGAAGATAAAGATTCTCAGAACGGATGGTGTGGACGCTCATGATTTATAATAACTTTTTTAGTAAGTTTCCAGAATTTAATAAGTTCGTTTGGATGGGTTTTGAGGGCTAATTGTATGGAACCTGATTATGTAACTACTTGTGTTTTTATACTTGTTGTAATGACATATTATTGTGATAATTGATAACATGACAATTGTAAAGTATGTGTTGTGCTGATGGAGATGTTTGGGATGTTTGTATATTTGAGACGATTATGTGACTTGATGAATAAATGAATGATGATGCCATTTTGACAAGTCGTGGTCATTGATTAATGTGAAGTTGTGCATCATACATTCATAGCATATTTATAGGACAGTAGTCCAGTGATGTTTGCAGAATGGTTGGTCTAGTGATGGTCTCAATCCCATTGTGCAGATTGAGTGTGATATTGTGAAGTGCTCCGGTTCCAGGCAGTTGTCGATCCTATGGTGGGGATCTTTGGAGAACGATGACTAAGTCATGAGTGAAGTATTGGTACCACATGCATGAGTATAATGGTGTTGCATCACATTGTTTGTGACATTGCATGAACGAACGAGTTTGATTAATTGTGATGTGAATGATTTAAGTGATGATTATGATTGAATTATGTGATGGTATAGTGAATAGATGATGATGTGCAGGTGTGAGTAAGTATGTGAAGCATAAGGATACGTTGTATCGGTATATGTGCGATTGTTGATTATTTGTGTACCACTACTATATTTATTCCTTATGTCTTATATAATAATTATAAACTACTCACCCTTTCTATTTGAATATTCCCTTCACGTGGGTAACGTGCAGGTAATCAGGAGTAGTCTATTGAAGTTAGAGGATAGCTTTGTGGAGTCCTTTATATCGTTTGTTTAGAATAAAGTGAGTCTTGCTTTGACACGTAACATCGGGGTCGGGATCGTGTGTTTTGGAACTATTATGTTCATTTTGAATTGTTTTAACATGATGAAGTACTTTTATAGTATTATGAAGTTTGATTTATGAAGCATGAACGGAGGAGTCATGAATGATGTTTTATAAAGTTTTTATTGATGTTTTTAAACTATGAATTCCGTTGCGAGTAAAGTGATGACATTATTGTTATGTTAAAGAAATATTTGATTTATATGATTTTGAGAATCCGCGTTACAAAGCAGGACTTGTTAACGTGAAACTTTTTTGAAGATGTGACACCCTTGTTGGTGATTTTATTTTAAATTTAATTCGTATTATATTGCAATATTCCTTGTGGGTTAGAAGAGTGTTACACAGGGCTACCTTGATCTCTTTATCAATTATAGGAGCAATGAGAGAGTCCAACTGGTCCTGATTAATCTGAGGTCCACTCCTCACGACAACACTGATTATGCCCTCAAGTATATCCCCCTTTTGGCCCATCATATTTATATAGAACCTAAGCACTTCCATCTCAATGTCTTCTTACTTTTGAGCCACACTACCATCATGCCTAGTAATGGTTGTCGTGTTCTTCTACCTATTTTTGGTTTTGATATAGGCATGGAAATATACATTATTTCCATCCCCTAGCCTTAACAAATCAATTTTTTCCTTTTGGATAACCTCAATATCATCTAGCTCATTCCACTTTAGCACCTCAGTAGTCCACTTCTTCGTCTGTTCAATGTGTTATGTGTTCATTCTATCATTGCTTAGCTCCATCTGATCCTTATGGAGCTAATGCCTAGTCTCCTCAATATTCATTCTCATTCCCTGTAGTGGTTTGCTTAACATTATGATCACAGGGGTTAGCCTCCTCATCTTGTTCCACAACACCACCGTGGGTTTACCTTGAATTGGTTTGTACCAACTCTCAGCTCCATCATGAAGGAAACCTTCCATCTTTGTAAGGTAATTATTAAACTTGAAGTTGTACCTGCGCAGGGGCTTTTGGTCTTGCACCTTAAGACACAAAAGTGCATGGTCAGATACACTTGGAGCCATCATAGTGAAAGTGGATTTGTCATGCTTATGCATCCACTCAAGATTCCCTAGAATTCTATCTATTCTAAGGTAGATAACACCTTCAATTTGCTTGTTGGACCAAGTATAGTAATCTCCCTCACTATCCATCTCATCTAATCCATAATTCTCCATCATTTTCTTCATACCCCCATACTCAGCCTCAATCGCCATTCTACCTCCTATTCTATCATTAGTATTCAACACATTATTGAAATCCACAACAATGCACCAGGGGACAAGTTAATGCTGATGGATCTTCTCTAGGTCTCTCCAAAAGATTCTCCTATGTTCCAGTTAGTTCATTGCATAAACAGTTGTGATCCAGTGCATAAACTTCCCCTACATATAAAACACACAACAGTGCAGAAGCTGACTAGTACTCCATTTATGTTTAATCTCCACACAATTATCATCGCACATCATCCATATGCAACCATTATGGTGCTTATCATAATTGTCAATTACTGAACCCTTAAACTTCAGTTTTTTCCTAACATCCTGAGCATTATTATACTTGCCCCTAGTTTCCAGCAAAATGACTATATCAGGTTTAAGATTATAGAGATGGGAGCTAATCTCCTTAATCTTATCTAGCTTATTTAGCCCCCTTATGTTCCAAGATATCATCATGTAATACCTTTGATCACTAATGGCTTATTCAATAGCCTTAGTGCATCAAAAACATTATCACAACTCACAGGTTGGGGTGTTTCGTCAACATCATGCCCTTTGCCCTTTATGTGTTTCTCCACTATGGTCGAGGTAGTTAGCTTCCACTTTCTCCTTAGGATTATCCTCTATCTTTTCCTCCTGGTTCACCTTCTTTTGTGTTATCTTTGGCTTCCATTTTTTTTGAAATCTTCTGTTGTGGATTCTCATAACAATTGTGTCCTAACCTTTGGAATCTTTGACAGAACTTAGGATTCCACTCGTATTCCACCAGCTGACTCATCTTGTTTCCTTCATTATCCTTTTTGGTTATCTCATTAGCTAAGGGTTTGGTAACATCCATTTCCACAAGGATTCTAGCATATGTCACCATAAGCTTCTGCGCGGTGCATTCATCTGTGACAACAAGATTACCCAAAGCACTACCAATCTTCTCTAAACTCTTCTGCCCCCATATGTATAGAGGGAATTGTGGGAGTTTAACCCATATGGGTATTGTACGCAACATATCCTTATTCAAACTAAAGTCAGGCTTCCAATCTCTCAATAGCATAGACATGTTATGAATAGTGTATGGACCTTTCATTAACACTGTGTCCTTGTCTTGAAATGAGTGGAATTGAAGAATAAAATACACTTCTTCATTGTAAAACATCTCTAACAATTCGATGAAATTCCAATTCTTCATCATGAACAATTTCACAGCGTTCATGCTCAAATCACCTCCAATTTCACAGCGATGATTCCTAGTATTTCAGTTTAGAGATTATATCTTCTCCAATTTCAACCTCAATCGCACCATCAGAATGCAAAGAAATTGCTCATAGCTAGTTTCAAAACTCCTTAGCAAAGAAATTGTTATTTAAATAATTATTATTATTTATTATAAAATTTTGAAAATGTGACAAATAATTCCTTATTAATTATATTTTAAAAAATGGTTAGTTAATAAGTGGGATAATTAATTATTAAAGAAGAGATTAAAATATGGCTAGTTAAAGAAATAATAATAAATTGTTGGTGGGATCAATGATAATAAATAATTGAATTAATATAAATATATGAAATTAGAACATTATTATCAATTTTGGCATTAAAAATTAGTAAGTGATTTAACAATTTATATATATATATAAAATTTATAAAAAATCTCTAAAATATAATTTATTTTTTCTAGTGTTTAACCATTATAACACTCCAAAAAACGTGAGAGAGAAAATTACTAATAGTATTAAACATCAAGAACATTTTTTGAAGATAATATTATACAGAATGCCAAAATTATCACCATTAAACAAAATTCAAATGAATAATTCCCATTAATTTTCTTAATATTTAATTTGGAATTAATGGTTATACATTGTGAGTGTAAAAAGTTTTATACTGTCATTTCATCACAACCATTCATAATTATTATTTTATATATAATTAAAATAAAAGTCAAACATAACTTAAAATATGACGATTACAATTCACTGACGGTGTAAAACTGTGTATTCCCATTAAATTCATTTAATTTCATGAATCAAATCCAAAGAACCAAATCTTCCAATTTAAATTTCTCCTATTTTTTTAAAATTTAAATTAAATCTTATTATTGGTTCTTTTGATAACTCATGAATCAAATCCAAAGAACCAAATCTTCCAACTATTAAAATAATAAAAAAAATTGTATTTTTAAAAATAAAAGTAATATAAAATATTTCTGTTTTAAATAAAAAGTTTTTTTGCAATTTTTTTTAACAAGTTTAAGTGTTTTCTAAAAATAATAATAGTATTTTAAAAAAGGTATGAAGAATTCGAAAAATAAAATTAATAAAAAAATATAAAAATTTGAAAAATAAAATTTAAGTAAAATTTATATGGTAGATCTTTCCCGAAACAGGTTCATATTCCCTTTTAAATTTTATTATTATAAATGAGATGAAAAAACTTTTTTTATCCTATTGATATTCGTTAATATTTTATTTTAATCCTATTAATATAAATGTGATGAAAAATCTTTTTTTTTAAATGAAAACTAAAATAAACAAAATCTAGTTTTGTTGTACTTTGATTTTGACAATGACCTCAATATTGTGCTTTTTAGTAATTCAAGTGACCCAACAACACATTTAGAATAAGTTGAGATAGTATATTAGATTTTGAATCTAACTTACCCCATAAAACCAGTTTGTTAGGCACCATAATGCCCAAATTTACGAATTCAAGCTAATATTATAAAGTTTTTTTTTTGTTTTATTCTAAATAAATGGAATGATGAATCCTTCATTAGTTATAAAAAATATTAAACATAATGCATTTATACTTCATACGAGTTAAGTTAGTGGATTTATAATCTGCATATCAATAACAAAGCCAAACACTCATACTTCTAATTGTTCCTCATATAATT
Organism: Vicia villosa; assembly: GCF_029867415.1. Classification (NCBI taxonomy): domain Eukaryota; kingdom Viridiplantae; phylum Streptophyta; class Magnoliopsida; order Fabales; family Fabaceae; genus Vicia; species Vicia villosa. The sequence goes on along the minus strand of NW_026705791.1, from coordinate 319,949 downwards.
TCTTATATGTATTCCAAAAATTTGAGATGCAAGAAACTTACCGAAAGTCGGTCATTACAAGATAACTTTATGGATAAATACAGGAAAGTATTGCCGGCTGATGAAGAAGTCACATAATTGCATTCGAGAGTGTTTTTGTTGAAACTGTTTGTATTACTACTCCTGCAATTGTGAAACATGTCAATGTATACTGCTACTATTGCACCAATTGAAGAAGTAACAAAACATGGTGCAAAGAAGTTTTCATCAGTGAAAATCGATCTACGAGTTGTTCTTTACTATGGAGTTCCATCAATTTCGTCTTCCTTTGCGTTTGATGGTGTTCAACGTCTTTTGGCTGTAGGAACACTCTATTGAACAAATTCTGATCTCTCCTGAGCAAACATTCTTTAATAATTTAGAGTTGAAAAATCAAGGTTCCTTTGCCCTTGTTTCAAGTGATAATGAAATACAGGTTTGGAATTTAAGAAACATGCAAATTTGTTCTGTTTTTGAGTAGGAATCCATCATAATTTCTTCAATAAAGACAAATCCTTTTCTTATTATCCTATTATGGCTTGCACATATGTTTAGTCTATAATGACTTTGTTGTTTGTGCTTTCTACCTTATGTTAATTAAGCTTTGGTTCTTCTGTTAAGTGGCTAAGTCTTGAATTGTGACTACTATGTCTTTCTACCTTATGTTAATTAAGCTTTGGTTCTTCTGTTAAGTGGCTAAGTCTTGAATTGTGACTACTATGTCTTTATGGCTTTGATCTTGGCCGATGTATTTCCGGCTTTCCTTGTATTTTCTTTCGATTTGATGTAATTACTCATTTCAAGTTGGAAGTTGCGGGGACTATTAGAAATATAGGTTATTACATGTTAGTTCTAATTAGATAGTAGTGTATATAATTGTAATCACCTAATGACTGATTTTGATTCAAAGTCTTAATCATATTATTGCACTCTCATCTTACATTGCTATAATATGCAGTCAATTTTAACAAAAATAGTGACAAAAATTCGAACCAAATATTACATGAAGATTTTTACTAATCAAAGAGACACATAAACCAACAATCAAATCACACCCCAACATTTAGTTTTCAATTTAGTATAAGTTTTGAAACTGTTGCTGATGACAGCGATAAGAATAAGTAACTTAGTCTTCAATTTATTATAATTTGTGAAACTGTTGATGACAGAGATAAAATACAGAGTTCATATTTGAACAATAAAACTCTACTACAGAAGAATGGGCTCCAGGTGAATATTTTTTGCATAAAGATCCAATACGAACTTACATTAATTACATCAATAACCTGTAATTTTTGTATATTACAAATGTCACTCCAACTAAATCAACTCACGACTGAATCAAGTACTGGAAAATTTAATCATAGGGATTCTTAAAATTCTTCAAGAGGTTAGGAATATCGTACGCAAGCATGTCATCAACTACTCGTATCATTTTTGTTTTCAATTTTTCAAACTTGTCAATATTATAACCACGCAAGCTCTCTCTGAAGTGCTCAACATTTGGAAAGTCACCAGGAGGTAAATGGAATTCCCTTTGTACCTGTTTTGAATTTTACAGGTCATATATACACACAATTTAATATATAAGTGAGATCAAAGAGACATGTAGGTGAGCATGGCAGATGTAGAATCACATTCATACCTTTCCAAATTCACCTTCCAAGTTATCAATTAGTTTTTGCTGAGCTTTACTTTTGCCCATCATTGCAGGCATCTCCTTTTTAAGATGACTAATAATGTAAGCATGTATCTTAACTGCTCGGGCTCGTTTTACAAACTCGTTGATCTTCAGTAGGCAATGAATTCAATACATAAGATAAAATTAACTGGTGAATATGGTTCAAGAAGTAAATATTTCTAAAAGATATAATCGCGAAAAGAAAGAAAAAAATCAAATCAAAAGGCTGATTTGATTGTAATTTAATCTTATCAATCTATTTAGAATTTATTCGTTAATTATTATTAGTGCAAAATAAAATAAAATCACTCTTCAATAAACAAAAATGAAATCAATAAACTCACTCTTCGATCACAAGCCGCCTTGGGTATATCTTTCAGATCTGAAAGAAGGTCTTCCTGCTCTTTTTCAAAGAGTTCCTTTCCGATTGGACCAGTGACAGCATCATTTACAGGCTTGTCGTTAAAAGAGCTGCAAAATAAAGGTGAGATAAAATACATCTGCCACAATTCCATACAAAAATAACATTGATGCAACTTCTTGATACCAAATAAAGAGAAGCTTAAAATAACTAGTGATTATAGAAACACATTGGTCTCTTTTCAACTCTCCATGTCAAAGAGAAAATTTCAACACTGACTGAAGTATACATATACATATACATAGTAACATACCCAATATACACACGGATGACTTCAGGTGTGTTCAGCACCTTCCCGAGTGACCACATTAAGGCTCCGTAAATCCTCATCAGCTGCAACATAGGGACAAAATAGAGGTGAGGTGAACATTTCCTTATCCGGTAATAAAAGATTCATTTTATAAACCTACAGAAGTATAACAACACGCACTTACTTGCTGAGTATCAACTTGATCTGCCTTGTTCAAAACCACTCGAATTTTGTCATCATGTCCCCGTAAAGATGATATCACGCGATTGAACTCATCACTAATGTCAAGTTTGTGAGGATCAAACAAGAGGAGTATCAAATCACACTTGGCAGCAAACCAAGATGTTACGCCCGTAAAATCATATGCTCGTTGCGTCCGTTGCTTTTCTCCAGATAGAACTCCAGGACTGTCCACAAATGTAATGTGCTCTAGTAGCTTTGGACAATCAAAAACTAGTTATTCCAAATGCATACAAGAAAAATTTATAAACCTGTTCAATGGAGCGAGAGCAACTTACAGGATGAGGCATTTGTGAACACTCAAATTTTGACAAAAAAGCTGTGCCAAAAGTTGTGAGTCCACTAAATGGCATGTCTGCTTGGACAGCAACAGTATTTCCAGGAATGCTTCTCTCATCAGGTCCAGACTGTACACCAACATCATTTGCTAGTTAAAACTAATGTAATAACTCATTTTCCAAAATGATATGAAGATATATTGAAATGAATACAATAATTCAAATTGTTAAAAATATGTACTGCTGCAAAAATAATTTGAAATTTTTTCTTTATGTATTATAGAGTTTTGGGAGAGAATCTGGTTTTCTGGCACATACCATGACGACAACAAACCTATCAGTAGTAGGCTCGGGTCCAATATGTGCACCTATTGACAGTTATGGGAAAACAGGACAAGCTTCAGTACTTATGTCTACAAGACAGATATGAGAAGTGCCACACTTAGTTACTAACATGGATATAGAGAAAGAAGAATTACTTGCCTGGATAACTACATTTAAGCAGATGTTTGATAAATGTTGTTTTACCAGTTGAGTATTGACCCAAAAGCATAACCATAGGTTTGGCATCAAAATCACTATTTGTCTACAGTGAGTGAAGAATTGCAATTAATGAAGATGTCAACAGTGTATTTGAAACATAGAAACGATATAAATACAACCAAGTAAAGAAATATGACACTAAATCTTGGATGATCAGTCATTTCTAAGGATAGTAACTTACTGACCAATAACGGGGAGACAAAATCATTGAAGCGATAAGTAACTTCTAAAGGCTTCAACTTCTGGATGTAGAGTCTCTTCAAGCCATCAATTATTGATGTCACAGAGGAAAGTGGAACCTGTGGAAATATGCACCAAAATCCAAGTAAAATACCTAAAAGAACATATATTTGATAATTTCTAATATTTGGCAACAGCAAAGAAGTGGCAACAACACAGATTAAAGGACCTTTATACTACAGGACGGCCTTTATCAGAAACTAAACTAGATGGATACAAGACAAAATGAAAATTTGGTAAGCCTTGAAACTAACAACTCAAAACTGACACATTAATATTCATCTGTTGATATCAGGTAGATTATTACTAATTGTATCGGCTTGCATCACTCAAGAAAGTTACTTAAAAGGCAACAAATATTGTTAGTTTTAGGCTCCTATTAATGACATCATATTGAGACAGTAAATAACCAAACCAAAACAAAGGATACTTTTTTCCCCTCAAGATGATGATGGCACAAAATGAAAGCTAGAGCGTAATAAAGCTGGTAAAGAATGAAAATCAAGTATGCTACTGTTATTAATTAAAAACTGGACACGAATACTCAGTATGTTCTCTCTAGCAGCAGAGAAGGATAATGCGCACACACAAAAAATCAATGTCATGTTAGCAGAACGCTTGCCTTTTTTGTGGATTTTGAAGAAAACCAACTACTTGATAGTGATGGCTGTAATTGAGAACTACCTGCATTATCACTAATTACTGAATGGAGAATTTGAAGAGAAAAGAACAAACATGAAAACCATACTCAATGAGTGCCCAAATTTAGTAAAATGGGAAATATATTACCATTTGCATCCTCGTTTTTTTGTTTATGCTTTTTCTTCTGAATATACAAAGCCAAGCAGTAAGTACTTCACTAAATAAACATGAAAAAGATAATGCCATAAACAAATAAATACTTACAGCCAGTAATACATCCAAACCCTCCATTATGGGAGGTTTCAGATTTTTCAAATCAACTGCAATAAATGATAAGCTCTATTAGATTAAAAAGTTATAAGATAGAAATTCACAATAAACATGTGCAGACAGCACCTACTATGTGCATTTTAATATTTGACCAATACAATTACAAACAGTTATTCAAATAAAACAGTAGAAGAAAAATCTAAACTCACACAACTTACCATCACTACTCAGCAAATCATGTGTTATTGGATGTCCAGATTGTCCCAAAGAAACTAGCTACATTTCAAATGAGTAAGGTTCAGGGTATCTATATGCATTAAAATTCCACAAAATATAACATACTTTTACCTGCATAGCAATGATAAACTCTTGGAGTCCTAGATAACCTTGTCGCTTTGAATCTGCAATAGCCCACACCTAATTTTGGTAAGGAGCAAAGAAAGAAACAGTTTAGTTCACTAGGTATAAGGAAGGGCAGGGGAGGTTCTAATTGGAGGAACGCATCCGCATCCTTGACAGCATAGGTAGATAAATAGTTATAAAAACAGAAAATCAATAACATCCTGCTATATATATTCTTTGGAGTAAGCTCTTAATTGGTATGTTTGGATTAGCGTATGCATCTAAAAAATCACATTCCAATGTACAATAAACGCAACTTTCTTGAAGCTATATATTGATATTTCAACGCAATTTTTATGATCCATCGCCAATCCAAATGTTCACTTCCACCTTGTCTCTATAGGATGCTCTCAAATAGATTCATGAGAATATTAATATTTCAAAATGACAGCTGACTCTGGCAAAATTTTATTTATATTAATATTAGGGATTAAATTGATAATAAGTAGTTATAATATGAAGAATTAATTGATAGTAAATTGTTAAATTTAGGGATCAACTTGAAATTGTAATAGAACCCAAAACCTTTTTAAAATATTTTGCGAAATTAGGATATACACAGTCAGTGTAAAAGTCGACCAATCACATGTTTGTTTTCAAGTTAGATGTATGTTATGGCTAACTAATGAATTCCTATGAGACGACAGTGTAAAATTATTTTACACAGTGAGTGCATATTCATTAAACTCAAACATTATGAGTGTGAGGGAGTAATTTAAGAGTATTTTACACACGGATTAACTTACTAGTTTACTCATATTCATGAAAACAATATATATAGATAAAGTTGACCAAATTCTTAATTACTAAAAGTGACCAATCATATATTAGATAATTTATTTCTTAATAGAAGCAATAGAAGAAAAGTAAATAACAAACAGAAAACCTGTTTAAGATCTTGACGAGACAAATTGGACATGGCGAAAAACTTGGTGGCGTCATTCCCGGTAACGCGGCCATCAGCATCTGAAAATCAAAGTAAGCACGGTGGTGAATTTCATCGTTCCATGGTTAACGAAACGGAAAAATGGATAAAGAAAAAACCTGCATCAGCGTGATTGAACCAGAGTTGGTAAATGCTCTGATGCTCTTTGGAGCACGAACCGATTGGGATCGGATCCAACTCCATTGATAGCAGAATAACAATATTCTGTTGCGTTTCACAACAATAACAACAACATCAAGATTAAACAAGTTTAATCAGCTAAGTAGAGAGTTTAACGGAAAGAGAGTTTTAATATCTTTTTTTTTTTTGCACAGTTTTCTTGCACACGCATTCGCTTCGCTTTGCTTTGCTTTTTAATTTGGACAAGTTCCAAACTTAACGTTAATGGAACTTTGTGCCACCACTTTATTAATTTATCACCATATCTAATTGTATTAAATGAGTTTAACACTTTGTTTGAATAAAAGAAATAAAAGAAAAGAAAGCGAAAGATAAAATAGTGAAAGGATAGAAAAATTGAAAAAAAGTAAATAGAGAGTGAGGTGATATTTTAGTTGTTTGGTAGAAAGATATATATTTACCACAGAAATCCTATCCATTTTAAAAAAAAAAAATTAGAGGTGTCCATTACTATAATTTTAATGTAAATAAAAGATATATTTACACATTTCTAAAAGTTATGACACTAATTACACATTTATACATTAAAACTATAGTAATCATTTCTTTTGAGAAATGGATAGGATCTTTACTCATTTTCTTACACCTGCACCTGCACCTATTTTATTATTCCCTTATACAGTGAATAGTAAAATTTAATAATAATAATAATAATATTAATTTTTTAAATTTTTTTATTTAATTTTAAGATTGAGAGAATATGAAAATAAAATTATGTAATTAACCAACTTTTTATATTTTAATAACCAATTTCAAACTACTTAAAATCTGGACAGTTTATTAACAAACTTCATTAACCAATTTTTCACATTATATTAACCAACTTTGTTTTACTAAAAAAATATTTTTAACATCAGAATATTTATTAACCAACTTCATCATTTCATGAACCAATTTTTTTGACTTTATTAACCAAACTTTATTTTTCTATTAAAAGTCACTATTCATATACAATTCATAAACAATATTCATCGACGCTATTTATTGACACTGTTCACGAATACTACTCACCATTTAATATTATTTTATTTAAAAACATTGTTCACCGTATAAATACAGTGAAGAGTATATACGGTGTAAGTATTAGGTGTAGGAAATTGTGTAAGGATAGATTGCTGATAATAATAACACTTTCAGAAAGAGCCTTCCTATGTATACACTTGTTTTCTTACACAGTATTGCTATACCGTATATATTAACAAAGAAAGATTACATTGCACACAAATCAAAGCAAAGTAAAATATTAAAAAATGAAAATAGTATGTGATATGTATAAGAATATGGTGTGGGTGTTGCAAAATAGTGTAAGCATATCATATTTCTTTCAGAAATTATAGTTCATATCTTTTAATATTTTTTTACGGGTGACTTTTGACTTTTTGAAATTATAGTTCATATCATTTTATTTTTGACAATATTGTTTTTATAAGCATTTATAATAAGCCCAAGAAGGTGCAACACCATACAAAATTAAGGCAAAGGCCAAAAAAGAAAATAAAAAAGAAGGACAACCAATCTCAACCCAATTTTAATAGAGATCAAAGTCTCAACACAAAAATTTGTTTTTTTATAAATAATTTTTATAATAAACTTCAAAATCTAATTCATTATCTATAAGTGGTTGTTCCACGTATGAATTGCTCACCCAATATTTATGGTCTAATTTTTATAAAAAAAATCACAAACGGTGTATTTAAATTGTTCTCTTTTTTTCAATGAAAATATTTACCCCGGATTTGATTTATATAATAGAATTTAATGGGAATACACAGACGGTGTAAAGTAGTTTTACATCGCCAGTGAATTATAACCGTCAGATTTTTAAATTATGTTTAACTTTTATTTTAATTATATATAAAATAATAATTATGAATGGTTGGAATGAATTGATCGTGTAAAACTTTTTACACTAACAGCGTATAACCATTAATCCCTATATAATATATTTTAATTAATATAATTATTATATTTTCATTAAGATATAAAATATTTAATTAATTGATTACTGATAAAAAGAATTATGTCACGTATGAGTTATATCTTCAAACAACATTTTTGAAGTAATTTATTTCTAGAAATTAATGTATTTAGTTGATAAATGATGATTTCATAAACATTTATGTTATGTGTAGTTGTTAATAATAAAATGTAAAAAAAAACATGGTTTAAGTATTATAATGGATGTTGAATCATAGCTACACCTCAACCCTAGGATATCCAAACGGAATTGGTTTGAAGAATTGGTTTGATGGCCAGAGCAACAACAACATTCAGATTATCACATAAAGCATAGATGGTTAAGTCAAAGTAAAGTGTATCCACAACAGTTCTGTAGTAACTAGAGCAATACTTAAATACTCAGTTTTTATACCAACTAGAACTGGAAACTACAGTTTTCTTCAACAAAAACGAAATGTAATACTATAGGAACTGAAAACAAATTCACATAATCTTATAAACATACCTCTAATGCCAATTCATAAGCGATTTTCGTGCAATTCAAAGGTGATTCTTCTCCGACGGCTGAGATGGTGAGTCTTCTTCTCCGACGGCTGAGTTGGAATGGTGGCTCACGGTTTTTTTCGCACGATGGTGACAACGAAGATGGTGAGTTTTCTGAGTTGGAATGGTGGCTCACGGTCTTCTTCTCCGACGGTGGCAACGAAGATTAGAGATGATTTCTGAGTTTTTATGGGCGCAACGATGGCAAGAGAGAAAGAGGGAATTAGGGATTTGTGAGGGGCAAACGCGTTCTGTCTAATTTTGTTTTTAAAAAATTTAATTTTAAAACAGCTATGACAACGCTTTTGAAAAGCGCCTTCGTAACTAAGGCTATACCAGCGCTTTTTAGGATAAAAGCGCTCTTGTACCCCACCCCCTATAGCAGCGCTTTTGAAAGTGCTTTCATAACCCCCTATAAGAACGCTTTTGAAAAGCGCTTTCGTACCCATGCCTTTACCAGCGCTTTTTGAAAGCGCTTTCGTAACCCCCCTATAAGAGTGTTTTTTTTGCGTGTTTTTTAATTTTGTTTTTAGCGAAACCTATACCAACGCTTTTTCCTAAAAGCGCTTTCGTAGGGGTGCTGCTAAAAGATAAATTTGGCATAGTGGTTTAAGTTTGGGTTGGATGTGAGTTAAGTAAAACTTAGGTTGTAACATAATGCGGTTTGATTTGGTTTGCCTCGGTTTACAAAATACAAACCGCAAACCGAACCGAACCGTGCGGTTTTGTTAAAAAATGACTCAAACTAATCTAAACCAAATGCGGTTTTTTGCGGTTTCGGTTTGGTTTGGTTTGCGGTTTTCTATTGAGTTGGTTTGATTTTGAACACTCCTAACCCAAAAAATTGGGTACACACTTTAAAAAGCCAACTTTAGATCTGATTCTCATTTTAAAGACAAATTTGTAAACCAAATATATCAATAGCAATTGCTTCTTGGATCTTCTGATCAGAGTTTCCCTTCTTCTCTCATTGTACTTCTTCTATTAAATTTATAAAAAAAAATCAACATCATTCACTACATCAATCTCTCGTGTTTCCATTAATTCCTCTAACATGTTCCCCAATCGTCTTGATTTAATTTTGATATGGTTTTCTCTCAAAGACATAATTTTGGTGAGGCCTTTCATATTCATCAGGTTTTCCTCTCTCAAACACAGTGGAAATTGGTGGCGTTCATCGAGTCTCACTAAATCGGTGGCATTCAACGAAAATGCTTACAAACATATTGACATTCAACGTCGTTCACGGAACTCACGTGTGCTGAGAAAAATAGTGTTGTTCATTATCGTATGAGGTCATTGATTGAAAATTGGATTTTCATTAAAAATCGTTTTAAATTAGACTCAAACCGGTTTTACTCCATTTCCAAATCATGAACCAGTTATCTAGAATACCGATTTGATTTTTAAACTTTTACCAAAAAAATGGTTTGGTTATCATGAACAATCCTAACGTAGCATAACAAATTGATTAATTATTATATGGTTTTCAAAGTCTAACTCTTTTTCTATTTTTTGGTGCATTTTGACACGCCAAAACTGATAAATAAATGCACTGCAAGCTATTTCTTTTGCTTTTTTTCGTTTTTCAAACTGCTACCATTAGTTTATTATATTTGTATATCTTTTTCCCAATCAGTCTACTCGTGTCATATATTATGAGTAGTTCACGACCAACATTTTTCATTTCCACTCAGACTTATATCCATTATTTTTTCATTATCTTTCCCATGCCTCTTATCTCTCTCTTATCCCTATGTTCTTTCTCTCTTTATTTTCTCAATTTTATATATTTCTTTTGCTTTCATATTTCACTTATTGATTCTTGTACAGCCTAAATCCTTATCAATTATTCATTTCATAATAGATTTGGAACTCTTATTTTACTTCCATATTTCTTATTCTTTTATTTTTTTTCTCTATATTACATATAGATTTGGATATAAGAAGAAGGAAACGAGGATAACATAGATATGGAGATAAGAAGAATATGACATTATTAATGTAAGTGAAAACATTAACAAAATTTAATAATCCTATCATCGACTTCTTTTTAATTAACAACATTCTCTCCTTCTTTTGTTTTGATCGGTTGTACATAGATCTGGAGATGGAGTTACAAAGAAGAAAATATATCTTAAAACAAGAGGCTGATTAGAGTTTGATTTTTCTTTCTGTTGAGTTATTTTGAGATTGAGAAATTTATTTTTTCTTTGTGCTGATTTTTGCACATATATATTTTTGCACAAGAGATCTTCATTTTCTACTATGATTTTTCCCTTTTTTTTCTTATTTATTTTCCCCTTCTACCATTTTGTTTGAGATTGAAAATTTTATTTATTTATTTTTATGATTTGTGTCGATTTTGCATAAGAATTAAGAAGGAGAGGGACTATATTTATCCTTCAACTATTCAAGAAGGAAAGAGAGTATGATATTTGCATATCTTGCATTGTAAACAAACTCAACTGAGTTTTTTTTTTTAGTTTGGATCATCTCCCTCCCTTCTTCATTCAAATAAGTGTAAAATAAAAGAGATGATTAATAAAAAATTATAAATTAAATAAGAGAGATGAAATATAAGAGAGAGATAGAGAGAAATTAATGAAGGAGAGAAATGGAGAGAAAAATTGAAAGGAGAGGATCCAAGTCCGAGTTTTTTCAATGAAACCATCACTCCTGCTATCTATATTTCCAATGCTACTCATTATTTTTTTAAATGCCTACCTCTATGCAATCTTTCCGATGCAACATTTTTGAATTTTTATTCTTATTTTATATTTTAATAAACATGTATCACTCATTATATAGAATACTAATCTTCCATTTTTATTTGCAAAATATAATATTGTTATTTAGTCTAAGAGGGCATGTCATTCTCATATGATATACCCTCTTCAGTCTAATTTATTTGTAATATTATGTTTTTTTTATTATCTACTTTATGTTTTATTTATAGGGCAATGCTAACGAGTGCCCCAGGAACACTGGTTAAGAGTTTAAAAATAATATGTTTTGTTATTAATACTTGTAATCATTGCATTAAAAATAGAAATAATTGACTTTTTTTAAGTAACAAAATTTATGTTTTATTGAAAATATTTGTATTTAATGAATTGAATATTGAAATGATTAATTTATTTAGATAATATTTTCTTTATTTGAAAACCTTAAAGAGTGCCCGGGGGCACTCGTTAGCATGACCCTTATTTATATTATCAACAAATATGTTGTTTCAGGACTATGTTGCTATCTCTCACGGTAAAAAGTTGTTTCATGATTAATTGCTATCTATTGTATTAATCATCATTAAAAAAATTAATTTTCATTTATATACATATTTACCTTCCCTTTCGGTAGACAATTAAATGAGTATTTATCTTCTCTTTATCAGTGTAGCATATTCTGAATTGAATGGTTTGAATTGAATTATATTTTTATTTATTGAATTGAATAGTTTGAATTGTATGTAATTATTTTTAGAAAATTTCTTTACCCACCTCTTTATGGGGTCACCCCCAGCGAAAACCTAAAACTGCTCCTGCTTCGGAGATGCATCTCCGAAGTCAAAAAAATTCAAAACCGTGAATATTTTCGGAAGTTCATTTCCGAAAATATTGCTGCATATACAAATTTCCCTCCTTCACTATTTCATCATTTTTCTCCAAAACTTCCCCAAACCCTCTCCAAAACTCAATCAATCTCCATCCATTTTTCGTCCTAAAATCAAGTTTCAAACCGTTGATCACGTTAAAGGGAGCATAGAAAGCTACAATTTCAGGTAAACATCACTCAATTATTCCCCTATTTCACTACATTGATTGATGAGTTTTATGCTGAAACTGATATGGTTCGGAAGTTCATTTCCGAAATATATTACCTAACAAATTTCGGAAATGAACTTCCGAAATATGCCCTGGCAGTAAAAAAAATGTTTTAGCCAACTTTTGCTAATTTTTTCATTTGTTAGGTATGGTGCATCCGGACAACATTGTGCAAGACGATGACGCAGTAGTTCCAGTAGTTGTCAGTGTAACACCCCGAATTTAATTAAATTGGTTAATTAAATTATTGAAGGATTTAAATAATTGATTTAGTCGAATTTGGATTGTCGGTGTTACTTAAGGGCGTATTTGGAATTATATAAATTGAAGACGGATATCCGGAAAATAATATTAAGAATAATATTATTTATAAGTCGGAATTATTATATTGAAGGAATTATTATTACAAGTGATATTTTGGTTATTGAGTTATATCTCTTATTGGGCCTAAATTGATTTTGGAGGATATTAAATAAATAAGAGTTGTTAACCACTAAGCCCAAATTGGATTTTAAATTAGGGTTTTAGAGATGAGAATGAGTAGTTGTCATTTTTGGAGGAAACAAGAATAGAAGAGAAAGAGGCAAGTTTTGGAGAAGATGAACAAAGCTTGAAGATTTCCATCTATGGTGCCCAATCGGAAGTGTGAATCGGAGACCCATTGAGTTGCTTCAATTGATAAGGTAAGGGTGGAGTTCTCTTCCTATAATGGGGCTTATGAAATCTTGTATGTGGGGGAATTAGGTGTGTAGATTTATTGCATTTGCTGTATTAAATTGTTGCTGGAAATTGGAAATTCATGAAATACTGTTTTATATGAGTTGTTGTTACTGTTGTGCGTGTAAATAAGAAAAAAAAATGGAGTTGAATTGCTGTGTGTAGTCTGATGGACGGCATCCCCATGACGGAACTAGATCGTGCGCCTGTTGCCATGATGACTCTTGACGGGTGGCACATAAGCTTAAGCATTATACCATTTTCCGTGTGTTCTATTATTGACATTGGTCATGTGACCTTGTTTTGTTACTGTGAGATAGTATGTTCTATTTTCTTAATTCCATATATATCATACATACAGTTGCTTAATATATCTAAATATATATATAATTAACTTAGTAAGAAAAAATAAATATAGTATGTAACAGTGGCATTATGGAACTTTATCAAAAAAGTAAAATAGTCTCGTTTGATCTAAATAGCCGAATTAAGTGGTATAGTTAGTTGTCCGGAATTTGATGAAAATTTACGTGGTAGCTAAATTTAATTAGTAGATTAACATGGTGTGTTATTTTGTTGAAATTGTGATATTTTACGAATCGACTGAAATTGTGTTTGGTTTAAATATTCTTTATAAATAAATTATAATAATTTAATAGAATTGTCAATAGAGTTGTTAGAGTTGTCAATAGAGTTGTTAGAGTCGATAATAAGTTGTCAGAGTTGTTTTGAATTATTAAGAGTAGTATTTTTATTTGTTTTTGAGTAATTCTGACATGTTTAGAGTTGTCAGTGTATAACGTCGGTGTTTGTTTTTTATTGGAACTTTAACAATTCATATCTTTTGAACCGTAACTCCGTTTGAGTCTCCGTTCGAGGCGTTAGAAAGCTAGCGTAATATTCTTTTCAATAAAAATGGTCTTGAACAATAGAATGCTAGAAATTGGAAATGGAGTAGAAATAGAAGTGAATTAAATTAATATAGTGTGATTATTAATTGGTTGATTAAATTAATAGTTGAATTAATTTCAATGTGTTTAATTGATTAGAATATAATTTGGAATTAGATTAACTATTTGGTTTGTCAGTAAATTACGATATTTTGAGAATTTATCCGTAATTGTGTTTTGATTGAGTATGTATGTTGAGAAATATATATTATTATGTCAATGATGTTGTTTTGATATTGATTCTCTGTGGGTAGTTGGATAGCATTAATTTTAATGATTAATCGCTTGATTTTAAATGTGTATGTTCATATATAATTGGTAAAATGAGAATTAACATGAGATAGTATGGTTACTAGTGTTAATTGGATTTTGTAAATCGTAATTGATTAATTGACCTTTTATATGTGAATGATATGTATGTGTTGTGAATGTTGTGTACAATTGGTGGATAATTCATCGAGTTGAATTATTGTGATATGCTAAATATTAAGATGGTAGAGATGATCTTAATTGCATATGTTTGATTAACATTGTACATACATTCATATCATGGATGCCTTGAAACAAAGGTGGTTTGCTTTGAAACATAAGCGAGGCTTAGATTCTAAAGTGAATCGGAAGCGGTAAACTATATGTTTACATTTGGTGGCTTTGATCTTGTCCGGATCTGAAGCGTGGCTAGATTCTATATGAATCGGAAGCGGTGGAACTTTGGGTCCACATTGGGTACCACATGCATAGAGTCACATGTCTTGCATTGAGTCACATTGAGGTTAAGTGATGTTTGAATATATGCATTTATGTGATTGTCATATGTACATGAGATGTGATAATTGAAATTGGTGATGTTTTGATATATAATTGGTTAAACGTGTGAATATGTGATAATGATGGATTGTGTATATATTTGGGATAATAGTATTGAATCTTTGAGTATTATACTATTGAATTTTGTGCTTACTTGAATATGTGAAATTTATTAGATGATACTATTTACATGATTATGACTTGTTGTGTGATGAAAAGTATGTGAGATTAATGAACTGTAGAAGTATGATGTGTATAGTAGCTATTGATACTTGTGATGTGATGATTTTATATGTCTGAATCCTAGCATGCAATTTATCATATGCCCACTTATATGATTTGATATCTCACCCTTTTCTCTTGTTTCGTCGTTGCCTTTATATTGGTAACGTGCAGGTATTCACGTATGAAGATTTAGTTGTCGTTACTCGAATCAGTTGTCGCTCTGATACGTAGCACTCTGGGGGAAACGATTTATGTCATTCATGATGTTGTTGTTTAATTGTGTTATCTTGGTTGAAAAAAATGATGAGTTAACTGAGGATATTTTATTGAATACATTCTTAAGTGATTCCGCTGTGTTTTAATAAAATAAGTTATTTTGTTTCAAAGGTGCTATGTATCCGCTTTATGCGACGAGTTGATTTGTTTTGTTTTTATTATGTGACGCCTCATTTGTTTATTGAGAAATTTTGAAAACTCTGATTTATATATATTTGTCGGGTAGAAATGGGGTGTTACATTAGTGGTATCAGAGCAGGTCGGTCCGTCCGGCCAAGTTGTCTAGTGTGTTGAGTTGTGCGACAGTTGAATGTTGTCAGTGTTTTAGTCTTTAGTACACGACACGTGTGTGAAACACTGTCTGAGCTTGTTTGTTTTGTTGCAGGAATTGGTTGTTTCCAAGTGGGGGAGAAGTTTTACTTCTTGATGATGTTTCTGCTGTAAGAGATGATTCGGTATATTGTGAACAAGCGACGATGCAAGTGTTGTTGAGAGTTTTGGATGTCACCCGGATTCGGAAATGACTTGAAGTTAAGAATTATTTTGGAAGCCATAATTTGGAAAGTGGCGATGTTCAGCACAGTTGAGGACAGTGAAGTTGTCAGTGCGTTTAACCTTTGCGTCTGATGCCGGTGTTTGACAAGTGTTAAAGTGATGAGGTTGCGGTAGACTTTATGTTTGACTCGCATAAGTGATTAACGGACGTAGTCGATGTGTGAAGTGTTGTGAATCGCGAACCAGAGTTGGAACTCGAGAATGCGCGTAGCTTGAGTTTTGGATATCTGATTTGAACTTCGTTTGAAGCGTCCGAAAGATAACGAGATGAAGTGTATTATAAGAATGATTGCCGCAACCGTAATAGATTTGATTTTTTAGTGATGATGTTGGGATGAGGTGCAGTTTGTCGTCAAAGTTATTTGAGTAGTTTGGGAGATAAACATAAAAATTGTCGATGTCTGAAGTCGATGTTTGCAATTCGGATAACGTCAGAGATTCGTATCTTGAGTTTTGAGTATCAATTGGACGTACCATTTGGACCTACGAAGAGGTGAAGTTGTATTCTACCTTATGGAAATGTGTAAGCCTGTTGAATAAGAATGGTTGTTACCGGAAATGTCTGAAGTGAAGTTAAGCAGAACTTATTGTTGATGATTAAAATAAGAGGACGAGGTGTTGGTATTAAAGATGTTTGACTATTGTGTGATGCTAAGTAATTGTGAATCAGATTTTGTATTATGTTGGGACGTCGGTGTCTCATCAACAAGATCGATTGAGTAAGAAGTTGTAGGAATTGTGAACACCCAAAGTGAATCATTGGATTACGTCGTGTTATTAGATTTAAGTGGAAATTCAGAAGAAGAAAAAACGCTATTATGATGTAACAACGATTTATACTCCACTATGGTTGTCGGATACTAATTGACAAATTGGGGAACTGATCACCCTCAATCTATTGTTAATGGTAGACGAAACACGTGTTAGATGTTATAAATTTGTCTTGTTGTCCTAATAGTGTGGAAAGATTTTTATAATGTTATCGTGAAGTTAGTCGCCCATCAGTTGTGTAGCTTGGTAAGAGGGATTGTTGAGTTAGAATTAGATAAGATTAACAATCGGTGTGGTACGTTTTATGCAAGCGAGTGTCGCAAAGTGAAAGATTGGAAATATCAAGTGAACAACTATGTGAGGATGAGTATTGAGGAAAGTTTGTATTGGATCAAGAATTTGTGAACCATATAAGTAGACGGAATTTTATTGAGACTGGTAATTTAAAAGAGACTTATCAGAGTTGAGCAGCGAAAGCTTATGTGACACTGTTATTGTAAGACTTGAGGGAGTATGAAACTATATGCAAGAAGTCGGTAAATATGAGTTATTTTGATGTTTAAATTAATGGACTGTTGGAATAAGTGTGATACGCCAGGAATACTGCATTGAGTCGTTGATTATTAAGAAACTGGTAAGAATTGTAATGTGTTTGTGTTCATGAGAATCGTTGTTGTGAGAAAGAGGTAGTGATCGAAGTGTTACCATGCGCGATTTGGAGATTTGAGATTTGGACACGAGGTTTGTGTTTGGATGGTGTTGAGCGAATTTTCGAGGACGAAAATATTCTAAGTGGGGGAGAGTTGTAACACCCCGAATTTAATTAAATTGGTTAATTAAATTATTGAAGGATTTAAATAATTGATTTAGTCGAATTTGGATTGTCGGTGTTATTTAAGGGCGTATTTGGAATTATATAAATTGAAGACGGATATTCGGAAAATAATATTAAGAATAATATTATTTATAAGTCGGAATTATTATATTGAAGGAATTATTATTACAAGTGATATTTTGGTTATTGAGTTATATCTCTTATTGGGCCTAAATTGATTTTGGAGGATATTAAATAAATAAGAGTTGTTAACCACTAAGCCCAAATTGGATTTTAAATTAGGGTTTTAGAGATGAGAATTAGTAGTTGTCATTTTTGGAGGAAACAAGAATAGAAGAGAAAGAGGCAAGTTTTGGAGAAGATGAACAAAGCTTGAAGATTTCCATCTATGGTGCCCAATCGGAAGTGTGAATCGGAGACCCATTGAGTTGCTTCAATTGATAAGGTAAGGGTGGGGTTCTCTTCCTATAATGGGGCTTATGAAATCTTGTATGTGGGGGAATTAGGTGTGTAGATTTATTGCATTTGCTGTATTAAATTGTTGCTAGAAATTGGAAATTCATGAAATACTGTTTTATATGAGTTGTTGTTACTGTTGTGCGTGTAAATAAGAAAAAAAATGGAGTTGAATTGCTGTGTGTAGTCTGATGGACGGCATCCCCATGACGGAACTAGATCGTGCGCCTGTTGCCATGATGACTCTTGACGGGTGGCACATAAGCTTAAGCATTATACCATTTTCCGTGTGTTCTATTATTGACATTGGTCATGTGACCTTGTTTTGTTACTGTGAGATAGTATGTTCTATTTTCTTAATTCCATATATATCATACATACAGTTGCTTAATATATCTAAATATATATATATAATTAACTTAGTAAGAAAAAATAAATATAGTATGTAACAGTGGCATTATGGAACTTTATCAAAAAAGTAAAATAGTCTCGTTTGATCTAAATAGCCGAATTAAGTGGTATAGTTAGTTGTCCGGAATTTGATGAAAATTTACGTGGTAGCTAAATTTAATTAGTAGATTAACATGGTGTGTTATTTTGTTGAAATTGTGATATTTTACGAATCGACTGAAATTGTGTTTGGTTTAAATATTCTTTATAAATAAATTATAATAATTTAATAGAATTGTCAATAGAGTTGTTAGAGTTGTCAATAGAGTTGTTAGAGTCGATAATAAGTTGTCAGAGTTGTTTTGAATTATTAAGAGTAGTATTTTTATTTGTTTTTGAGTAATTCTGACATGTTTAGAGTTGTCAGTGTATAACGTCGGTGTTTGTTTTTTATTGGAACTTTAACAATTCATATCTTTTGAACCGTAACTCCGTTTGAGTCTCCGTTCGAGGCGTTAGAAAGCTAGCGTAATATTCTTTTCAATAAAAATGGTCTTGAACAATAGAATGCTAGAAATTGGAAATGGAGTAGAAATAGAAGTGAATTAAATTAATATAGTGTGATTATTAATTGGTTGATTAAATTAATAGTTGAATTAATTTCAATGTGTTTAATTGATTAGAATATAATTTGGAATTAGATTAACTATTTGGTTTGTCAGTAAATTACGATATTTTGAGAATTTATCCGTAATTGTGTTTTGATTGAGTATGTATGTTGAGAAATATATATTATTATGTCAATGATGTTGTTTTGATATTGATTCTCTGTGGGTAGTTGGATAGCATTAATTTTAATGATTAATCGCTTGATTTTAAATGTGTATGTTCATATATAATTGGTAAAATGAGAATTAACATGAGATAGTATGGTTACTAGTGTTAATTGGATTTTGTAAATCGTAATTGATTAATTGACCTTTTATATGTGAATGATATGTATGTGTTGTGAATGTTGTGTACAATTGGTGGATAATTCATCGAGTTGAATTATTGTGATATGCTAAATATTAAGATGGTAGAGATGATCTTAATTGCATATGTTTGATTAACATTGTACATACATTCATATCATGGATGCCTTGAAACAAAGGTGGTTTGCTTTGAAACATAAGCGAGGCTTAGATTCTAAAGTGAATCGGAAGCGGTAAACTATATGTTTACATTTGGTGGCTTTGATCTTGTCCGGATCTGAAGCGTGGCTAGATTCTATATGAATCGGAAGCGGTGGAACTTTGGGTCCACATTGGGTACCACATGCATAGAGTCACATGTCTTGCATTGAGTCACATTGAGGTTAAGTGATGTTTGAATATATGCATTTATGTGATTGTCATATGTACATGAGATGTGATAATTGAAATTGGTGATGTTTTGATATATAATTGGTTAAACGTGTGAATATGTGATAATGATGGATTGTGTATATATTTGGGATAATAGTATTGAATCTTTGAGTATTATACTATTGAATTTTGTGCTTACTTGAATATGTGAAATTTATTAGATGATACTATTTACATGATTATGACTTGTTGTGTGATGAAAAGTATGTGAGATTAATGAACTGTAGAAGTATGATGTGTATAGTAGCTATTGATACTTGTGATGTGATGATTTTATATGTCTGAATCCTAGCATGCAATTTATCATATGCCCACTTATATGATTTGATATCTCACCCTTTTCTCTTGTTTCGTCGTTGCCTTTATATTGGTAACGTGCAGGTATTCACGTATGAAGATTTAGTTGTCGTTACTCGAATCAGTTGTCGCTCTGATACGTAGCACTCTGGGGGAAACGATTTATGTCATTCATGATGTTGTTGTTTAATTGTGTTATCTTGGTTGAAAAAAATGATGAGTTAACTGAGGATATTTTATTGAATACATTCTTAAGTGATTCCGCTGTGTTTTAATAAAATAAGTTATTTTGTTTCAAAGGTGCTATGTATCCGCTTTATGCGACGAGTTGATTTGTTTTGTTTTTATTATGTGACGCCTCATTTGTTTATTGAGAAATTTTGAAAACTCTGATTTATATATATTTGTCGGGTAGAAATGGGGTGTTACAGTCAGCGTTAATAACGATCAGGTTATCGACGTTAATCCTATGATCAATGCGGCTGATGTTCGGCAAAAATTTACAAATGATCGGAGCTTCGGTAGTCGCGAACAACTGATTGAGTGGGTTCAGAACGAAGCTAGTAAACTTGGATTTGGAATTGTTATTTTAAGGTCGGACAACGGAAATAGTGGGCGGAAAGCTTTCGTTGTTTTGAATTGCGAACGAGGTGGGAGTTATGTATAATCAAACCGGGTGCTAAAACACGACGACACGGGATCGAGAAAGTGCGTGTGTCCTTTTAAGTTGCGTGCTACTCGGAGGGTTGATGATTTGTGGCGGTTAACCGTAATTTGTGGAATTCATAATCATGCCTTGGATGTCAAGTTACACGGACATCCAATGGCGTGTCGTTTGTCCCGCGAAGAGAGGAATGTGATATCGGACTTAACGATAGTCAAAGTGGCGCCTCGCAACATACTTGCCGATTTGAAGCGTAAGAAACCGGATAGCGTTTCAAATATCAAACAAGTTTACAATGAACGACACAATCTCAAAGTTTTGAATATGGGCCCTCGGTCGGAAATGCAACAACTTTTGAAACTACTAGGCAATAACAAATATGTTTCAAGCTTCTGAACCTCCAAGGACAAAGTTACGGTGCGTGATATTTTTTGGACTTATCCCGAAAGTATCAAATTATTCAACACATTTCTAACCGTTCTAGTCATGGATTCGACGTACAAGACAAATAAATATAGGCTTCCTCTTCTAGAGATAGTCGGTGTGACCTCGACGGATAAGACTTATTCGGTCGGGTTTGCTTTTTTGGAGTGTGAAAAAGAAGAAAACTTTACATGGGTCTTGGGAATTTGCAAGTCTTTGTTAGTTGATCAAGAGGTTATGCCAAACGTCATTGTCACCGACCGGGACAATGCTTTGATGAATGCGGTTGATACCGTCTTCTCGACATCTACTGCGTTACTTTGCCGGTATCACATAACTTGCAACGTGAGAAGCAAGTTGAAACCCGCGGTTGGGATAAAAGATAGGCCGGATGAAAATGGTAAAGTTATCAAAGCCGGTGTTGTGGTTGATAGGATAATGGCGGCATGGATGGAAATTTTGGATGCATACTCCGAAGAGGTGTATACCGAGAAATTGGTACACTTTAGGTCTTTGTGTGGTTCCATTAAGACATTTTGTCATTACGTTGAATCCACCATTCTTGACAATGTTAGAGAAAAAGTCGTGTGCGCTTGGCCGGATCCTTTCGTTTCAAGAATGGCGGAGTTTGAAGAAATGATGAGCCAAGAGCGCGAGCAAAATAGAGAGCGGTCGAAGAACATACCTATTTTGGACTTAGGATCCACCGATTGGTTCGGTGAATTTTAGTTTCTTCCGGATCGTTTTTTGTTTGTAATGACCATTTTTGTATGTATTGTTGTTTATCATGTAAAATCGGACCGATTCAATACATATATAATATAAGTATGTTTTATGTCATCTTTGTCTAATTTATGTTTATTGTGAATTCCATTTGTTCAATTTACACAACACACTAAGCAATCAACAAAATGCAAAATTTTGTTCTGTTTCTGCATAATCCGGAAATGAACTTCCGAAATATGCTAGTCTGCCTCCAATTTTCGGAAGTTCATTTCCGAAAAGTCCCCTGAGGCAGGATAAGGTTTGTTGGGCCATCATTGCTCCAATAAGTCTATAAATACAACACACTCTTCTTCATCTCTTCACACCTAGAAACACAAATGACACAAACCTACCCCCACCTAGCATTCGTCTACTTTGAAACCGGCTACCCGATGTCGTTCCAATTTCGCTTCTCGCGCGACACGCCGTTTGCGGAGTTGATAACGTCGCTCAACACGCTTTTGCACTATCCCGAGAATTGAGAGGTTGTCAAGCTCGAGTACCGCTCGCCATCGCTTAACGACGAGGGACACATTAAGTCCACACCTTTTGAGATCAAGAACGACGAAGATTTAGCGGTTTTGTGGACAACGTTCGACCGATTTTCTTCAAAGGGCCCGATCGAGTTGGACGCGAAACTTCAAAGATCGGCGAACGACGTTATCAAAATGTTGACTCATCCCCACCTACCCGTGTTTAACAATATGTAACTTTAATCTTATGTAATGTGATTGATGTAATCTTCACCCGATTAAATAAAGCGAATCGTTCTTGTTTTTCATCTTTCTTCTATCCAGACAATATTTCGGAAGTACATTTCCGAATTCCTCCAAGGGGGGTGAATTCGGAGATGAACTTCCGAAAACACCACATTTTCTGAAAAATAACTTTATTTCGGAGATGCATCTCCGAAATCAATATTTTATATTAAAAAAAACACTTTTTCGGAGATACATTTCTGAAAACACATTTTTTTTCAAAAAAAGTACGTTTTCGGAAATGAACTTCCGAAACTAGGGGTATTGTGGTAAATTCACCAGAGGTGCCCAAGAAGATTAGGAGGTGGGTGAAGAAATTTTCTTATTTTTAACAATATAGCTTTATCCATGTTATGATTTGGGGCCGTTTGTTTTGGCTTTTTTTAAAAATGATTTTTATAGTGTTATTTAATTTTGTGAAAAAAATATTTACAAAGAAACTTTTTATAAAAGCTCCAAAGAATCTATTTATGGAAAGCAAAATTTCAAAAAAATCAATTAATTTTGAAGTTATTTCAAATAGATTTTCATAAAAATCATTTTTGAAATACAACTTTTTAAAAAAATTGCAATTTTGACTAAGTTTTGGTATTCAATAATGTATGTTTAATTGTTTATGTTATAAGATTTCAAAATTAGTGTTTCATTTTAGAAAAAACGAATATCATAAAACTTGTAATATTTTGAAAAACGATTTTGAAAAATCATTTTTTTAAAAATACAAAGAAAAAATCAATTTTTTTACAGCCGAAACAAACAAGCCCTTGGTTTCATTTGACTTGAAGAGATTAATGATTTTTATATTTTGGATTATTTTGAGAAAATAATTGATTAGCAAACTTGAATTATAGCATACGAAGCAGTGTTTTAAAAATCGGAGTGGCCGGTCGGACCAGTCGAACCGGGAACCGGCCAGGTAACCGGTCTGGTTCAATAGTCGGATCGAATATGCCATTAAACCGGTGGGAACCGGTGAAAACCGGAAAACCGGCGGTTTAATTACATTTTTTTTAAACTTTTTTTTAAACCTTTTTTTTTAATATTTCTTTTAAACTTTTTTTTTAAAATATATTTAGTAGTGTATTACTTAAATAGCATTCTCACATAGTTTTTTTCGTTAATGACAAATTAAAAACTTTATTGTGTATTTGTCATTTTTGCTAATAAATTTTCTTAAATAGCATAAACATATTGAATTTTATTTGATTTTCTTTTTAGGAGGATCCTATTTTGAATTAAATTTGGTACACATTGGAGTTATTTTGTTATAAACTATTCAATTAGATTATGTTGTAATTAGATTTTGTTTAGATTATGTTGTAATTAGATTTTGTTTGCAATTAGCATTTGTAATTTTTTACTATTTTGTTATGTATGATACCTTTGGTTTAAAATTTGAATTTAAGTTATGAAATTGTGAATTTATGATATGATATTTTTTAAAAATGTAAAAGCTAGTTATATTTTTTTAGAGACTGAATCATCCGGTTTGACCGGTTTTATACCTATATAATGAAAGGTCTATTCAACCGAGTTATCCGGTTTAATCCGGTTTGGTCGTGCGGTTCGACCAGTGACCCAGTAATTCGACCGATAAACCAGTGACTTAATACCCTCACCGGTTCGATGATCGGTCCGATTTTTAAAACACTGATACGAAGTACCAGCAAAATATTTGTTCATGTTTTAATCACACAAACACTTGCATGATTTTTGGTTTTATAATGAGAGTTATCATGTTATAAGAGGTCAAAACCCCAACTTTCTGTCAATGAAGGTTTTTGTCATGAACACTCAATTGTCTCTCAATTAAATATTTGTTTCTTCCAAATATTCTTTATGGTACCATGCTTAATTTAACTTCCGTTTTCTATCTATTTTGCCGCTACAACTTAAAATTTTAAATTATCATACTACCTCAGAGAAATCAAACACTAAATTCCCACAACAAAATATAAAAAGAAACAAAATAAAACTTTTAACACTCATTTAATTTTTATTACATACACTTAATTTAGGCATTGATGTCCAAAGTGAATAAATTTGTTAGAAAATAGTACTCTAACTAGAAGAAATAAAAATAACAGTAATTGTAATTGTTATAAAATAAAATTAACTATGTAAAATAATGGTGTGTTATATCTAATAAATTAGTGGCTTGAACATTTGATCTACACTACAACTTTATGGCTTTTTGTAGACTTGGTATTGCTTGACACGAATTGCTTCGGCACCACAAAGAAGGTGATGTGGACTTGAGGAAAATGTCACATTCTCAACGTGATTTTGTACAAATATTGTCACATTCTCATAAGATGTACCCTTGTGTAATAAAAAAAGAGTTTGAAATGAAATCCCAATTCCTTGAATTCAGCTTAGCGAATCTTATTTGAAAATTTGAATTTTTGTACTTCTTGAATTTTTATAAGCAATAGTTTATTAAATTATAGGAGTACAAGGGGTACTCCAACCCAAATACAACAAGGGACCAACATAACCTTAATTAAAAGAAAGAAAGTCTAGAGGAAAATGTAAACAATTGTACAAAACAATGCATCTAGATCTTCTATTACCAATAGCATGCCAAATCCAAGCAACAACTTTGATGTTCCATATGACATCATCCAACACAATAACTTCATCTTGAAAAATCAGCTTAATATCTTACGTTCCAAATCCTTGTCAACCAAATGAGACAAATCTTCTTCTTTTAAATCTCACCCTTCAACGCTTGTTCGAACCGTAGCAGTTTATTTAAGCCAACAAAATGTCCCATATTTTCCAAGCCCAACCACAAATAAATATTGCTCTAAATTTTTTGGCTAAAACTACACCTGAAAAATAAGTGTTCAAGGTCTTCAAAAGCAACATAACATAGAGCACAAACCTTGTCTTCATTAGTACTAATAATCTCTCTTTTAGCAAATTGATCCTTAAAAGATAATTTATTGAGAATTACTCTCCAACCGAATACCTTTAACTTAGATTGAATGTTTGTTCGCCAAATCAACTTTAATGCCTGATCGCATCTGATCAGAAGGATCGCCAAGGTCTGCTCGAATGCTGGATCTTTAAGAAGTAGAAGGGAGGTGTACCTACAAGGTACTTCGATGCCAAAATGAGAAGACGAGCAAATGAGTGCAAGTACAAGCTAAAGGTTAGAAAGAATTGAATACCTAACCCTCTAGTAAAAGAGGGTATTTATAGCCCCCGACGCTGGGGCATGATTTTGCTATTGGGCTGGATTTCCAGGTCCAACTAGGAGACTGCCAGGTTTCCTGGGCGGAAATATCGGAGGTGCGTGAGTGCCCTCTGTCCTGGTTATTCGCTCCGAAGTTCAAGGGAGATGCGGTCTTTTAGGAACCACGTGGACTCCGTATTATTCGGGGGGTTAGGAGTGAAGGAACACTACAAGTAGTAAGGTCCTCGGCTGAGAGGGTGCTCGCTGGGAGCACCTGTACTGGGCACCAGATGGCTTGCGGGGAGCATACTGTCGGGCAAAGAATAGACGAGCAGTCTTTGCTCCTTATGGGCCATGAGATGGCTTGGACTCCCAAGGTTAAATGGGCCGAAAGTAGATTGGGCCGAATCTTGCCCCAGTCCAGAACAATGTCATTTGTGTATCGATTGTTACGACGTCTTCGAGATCTCTATCTCGGAATAAATTATAGCAACTCTTAATCGAAAAAATCCATCTTGTGATAAGCCCATTTGACCTTGTGCATTGCCGCACCGTGAGTTTTTGTAGCGGATAGAAGCTCAATAATCTCAATGGCTTCCACGACTGCTTGTAGGTCTCCCAGTAGAAAGTCCAGATTGACTTTAAAATTCCACACCCAAACTCCCAATAGAAAACCCCTCATCTCTCGAATCTTACCATCATGTTTCGAGGATAAGTTAAATGCAGAAAAGCAGTTCATAATAATAGTGTTGCCTGAAATTTCATTAGAAGCATTGTTTTTAAAATAAAATATTTTTATCTTTTTTCAATTGTGATTTCATGAATGAGTTTATATAAATTAATGCTAGATAGATTAATAATTTGCTAAAATATAAGGATTGGTAATTCTATATAAACTATTATTTTTTGGAAAATGCTAATAGGGCACATGTTAATGGTACTATAATTAGAATTATTCTCTTTGAGATGTGTGTATTTAATTTTTTGAAACTTTAAACATGATTTTATTATATTTAAATTTTTCTGATTATAGTATCATTAACATGTGCCCTATATTAACATGTTAGCATGACCCTTATTTTTTTATGCCTCAAAATTGCTCTATATTAATTATGTTATAATTGACCCCAAAATAAATGAATCATGAACTATTATGTTGAGTACGCTTTTTATCCTATGTATGTAATCAAAGAAATATATAATTGATGATGATATTGTAGCCTATGAAAAAAAATGTGAACCTCCAAACCGACTTGATATTGCTAGCCCTCCCGTCTATGTAATTAATATTTCAATATTTTATGATTTTCTATTAAATAATCTTAGTGTATTTAATATTTCAATACCTTCTATTCTTGTATTATATGCAAATCTCTTCAATCTTAAGTAATTATTTGCTAAAATTCTTATAAAAGTATTGGGACTTTTTTGGTGATACACACTGTGTTCATTTTTCGCGATAATGTAGTAATTGAAAAATTGTTTGGTGATTATAAAAGATGTGAAACTATATATTTCAAGACCTGGTTATGCAAGTAACAATTACTTTTATTCAATAATCATTATTACTTTGTGTAAATATTTTAATTAGAATATTATGATTCTTTCAATTCTATATTTTGATTAGAAATTATTATTTAATAAATATGACAATTTAAATTAAATATATTAAACTGATATTATTTTTATATCAAATCAAACTCAATCTAAAAACTTTTTAAGTAAGTTTACTGGTTTTTTTTAAACTCATATTTAACAATCAGGTTTATTTTAACAAGTATATATACTTACATATTTTAAAATAAATATGTTACCAGTAACTTTTACAAAAAGTTATAACTTATCTATAAATATGTATCTGTCGCGCCATTAATAATTATTCTGCGTAAAAGAAATTGGGTGAACAAAAAAGGTAAAGACTTTAGTGTGGATGACTCATGACTGGGTGCAGTTCAACAGAAGATGATGGTGATGAATTTGAAATGTGTCATATCATAATAAATGATAATGATGCAAAAGAATACTCCAGTAAAACTTTTTATAGTAGGAAGAAAAAGGTCATAGATGATACAACCGAGAGGTTATTCATTACCCCTAAATTAAAATAATTAATGCACAAGTAGATACAAGCATATAGTTGGAATGTAACAAAAAAAAAAAACACCAATCTCTCCCCTTTCTTCAGCTGATAAGAGAAGAAGTTGAAAATCAGTGGGGCCCATGCTTTCTATCTCTCTCTTCCCTATTTCTATTCAAACCAAGCAAGAGAGAGGTTGTCTTTCTTCTTAACTTCTCTCTCAATCAACTTCTCTCTCAGCAACTTCTTTCTCATCTATTTCACCTATTCCAAACACACCGTTAATGTTTGCAAGTGATTTGTTGACTTCAATGGCTTACGAAGAACTACAGATCAAAGCGTTAGAAGGGCTCTTCAGAATGACATACATTTTCTTTACGTTGAGCGTCATCATTTTCCAATTAGACGCTGATACCCTGGTCATATTTGCAGCGGTCGGCCTTTTCCTTCCGACACTCCTCATCATCCAAACCTGCAAAAGTCAATTAAGAACCCCCGAGTTCCGATTCTTCCGCGGCTGCTACCTCCGCCTCTTGATGCTTTTTTGTGGTATTATGTTTTCTGTCTCCTGTTGCTTACTCATGATCGCCTCCTACAATTTCACTCCTCACCAATGCCTATCCGACAACGCCCTCATCCTTACCTTGGCTTTTTTTCTTCCTTATGTTTACATATTTGTTGCCATTGTTTCACCTCCTTACATTGCATACTATTTTTATCTTGTAATAGCAACAGTTTAGTGTGGAGCTTGGAGTTAGTTATTAGCAACACTGCAGTGTCATGGCTTTCTTTTGTTTAGGAGCAATTCTTAGTTTTCTTTAACATGTGTCTTCTGCTTTTTCTTATGAATTTCTACTGTCATAGTATTGTTAGTTTAAAATATTTGTAATGTTGGCATTATTAATATTATATGATATTAAATATTTATATTTTTTCTGTTAAAAGTTTAGAATTTTCAGTGGAAAATGTGATGATGTAACTGAAAAAATATATTTTTAAATGAATTATGTTCCCTATTAATTAATCATTAAATGATTTTCATGGTGAAAATGATTCTATATTTTTTTAAAGTCACCATTAAATAGTAATATTTTTAGTAATAATTTAATTCTATAATTTTTTTATATTAATAAAATTAATAGAATTATTTAAAATCTAATTTTAAAAACTGAATCCTTTTGTACATACTGTTCTTAATTTCTATTGGAACGTTTAATTTAATTTTATTTTGGTAGGGGAACGTTTAAATTTAACTAAGAGAAATTTTTAAAGTTATTGATAAATATAATCCACACAAAATAATCATTAGAGAAGGCAATTATACAAATTTCCACGTATAAGTGAAGAATTAGTATTTTTTTTTATCACAGTGAAGAATTAGTATTATACTAATAGAAGAGGTTAATAGGTAGAAAGCGTATTATTAAGATTTTCAACAGAGTATGACAATTGCACTTTATTAGAGGATGTGGTGGTGGAGGATAAGTTGATTTGGCAAGAGGAGATGAATGGAGAGTATAGTGTGAAGTCGGGCTATAGGGTCTGGCGGAAGGCGCAAGTAGTACCAGGAGGTTGAAAAGGAGGATGATTGACATGTGTTCTTTGGTTGTTCTTCTACCTCTCAAAGTTGGCGGACAGCAGATTTGTTATCTATAATTGCTTCTCTATTACATACTTTCCTCGATGCTAAATCCATCATTTTTTATGTTTGTAGTCGAGAGGATAATAGAGATGCAGGTAGATTTGTCGTGTTGTTATATAATATTTGGAGTAGGAATACGCTGGTTTGGCAGGACTCTCGAGAAGACGCCACTAATATTAGGGTGCAAGCTTTTCATAACTGGCAAGATTGGTTTTTTGCCAAAGAGGAAAGGAATATTGGGGTGGGTTCTACGGTTCCGGAAAGTTGGAGCCCGCCTTTGTACGGTCAGGTGAAGTGTAATGTTGACGCGGGTTTCAATAACATCTATGAAACCACTAATAAAGGTTGGTGTATCAGGGATCATATGGGGAGATTTCAAACTGCAGGTGTGGCGTGGGATGTAGGCCTTTTATCAGTCATAGAGGCCGAAGCTTTGACCTTGAAGGAAGCGATACATAATGCTATTTTTTTTACAATTATCCTATGTTGTTTTTTAGAGTGATTGTCAAGGTGTAGTTCATGCTGTTTACTCTAATAAGTTAGGAAACTCTGAGTTTAGTGTTATTATTAAAGTTATTAAGAACTTGTTTCTCTCTTTTCCGAACTTCGAGGTGAAGTTCATAAAGCGCCAAGCGAATTTGGTTGCCCATTTGCTAGCTAAGGCGGCCAATTCTTGGTCTAGGCGTAGTATCCTTAATATGTTACCTCCTTGTATTGATACTTATCTGTTGAATGAAAGTCGTTAAGTTGGTTTTTGTCAAAAAAAAATTGTATTTAAAAAGTTTATAATACTGTTAAAACGTGAAACACGTTTATTACATTTATTTTAATGTGGAGCAAATAAAAGGTGATATGTGAAGAAATAATTTTTTTGGTACGGTAGCATGGGCCTCTGATGGGGTGGAACAGGTGCACGTGCAAGATTACTACTTCAATATATAAGTCAGTGGGGTTAGAGAAGTGTAACTTGCGTGGTAGGGCTTTTATATGATGAGTGTTTAGGATTTAGGGTTTAGGGTTTTAGGATTTAGGGTTTAGAGTTCCATCAAAAGTTAAGATTTTCAATTGGAGATTGTTGTTTGATAAGCTACCCACCAGGCATCAACTTATTCGAAGAAACATCATATCAAATTCGATGGAGAATCGTTGCCTTTTTTCACTGTAAGTGAAGAGAATATGTTTCACTTATTTTTTAACTGTCACATTATTTTTCAGTTTGGGATAAAGTGTTGCTTTGGTTGGATAGAGAGAATACGAGGTTGAACGATACCACTGAGTATTTTTAGCTATTTAATAAGGCTTTTAGTGGTAGTTGTGAGAAAAATAAGGAAAGTATAGTTTGGATGGCTACTACATGGAATATTTGGAAAATGAGAAATGATTGGTTATTCAATGACGAAGAAGGGGATGTTAGTGCAATTGTGTTCAATGTAAAACTGGTTTCTTGATTGTGGTTGACAATAGATAGTAAAAATTATAAGGTGTGTTATTTTTATGAGTGGTGCAAATGTCCATTGGATTTCCTTTAGGAGGTTTGCTTGTGTGATAGCTTTTGATAAATATTGTATATGGGTTCCACTTGGTAGATGTGAGGTGTGGATAACCGTCTGAGTGGATCTAACGGTTGGTGATGGACAAAGAGATCATAACAAGTGAGTTATCTTTTAGACGTGGCGTATTTATTCATGTTTTACTTTAGCCTTTGAGTGTACTCTAGATTAGCCTTTGACCATAACAAATGTGCTTACATGTCAAGTGATTTGTCTCTAGAGAACGAGATTTTAAAGTTTAAATTTATCACCTCCAGGGAGGACCTAATATTTATGGATAGAGTCAATCCTTTTCATAGTCGGTGTCTTGGAAAAGAGGCGATATATCAAGATACAATTATTGATAGAGACAACTAATAAAGGAGAAATAAAAAGATCTTCGGCGAGGGGAATAAATTAATTCCAAGTATCTTTTCTCAATATCGTCTATTCTCTACTTTAACCATTGTTTTCCTAGGTTTTTAATAAAACACGAGTGTCCTCAACGAGCTCATCATAATTCAGAAAGGCAAGGGCAATAACCCTTTTCCACCTTTTCTTCTACACTGGATAGTGGATACGACTAGACTGAATCAGAAATAAGTCAGGGAAGTGAGTCCAACATCGAGCTTTGAGCACCTTGAAAATTAACCTAGGTAAGAAACATGGTTCCTTTTCCGTCCTTGGTTTTAAGGTTAAACAACTGGATGAGTCGATGAGGGAGAAGGATAAAGCTCTAGGAAAGGACGAGACATCATTTTCAGGGCCTATAAATTTCTAATTAAAGCCCCAGATTCTCTTAATACTAGAAAAACAAAGAGGGAGAATATGGAGGTTGCCTTGACGAGTTCAAAGGTGACTCATGAGGAGGAGGTGAAAACCCTAAATCTATAACGACTGTGTTAATTTATATTAAATCTATAAAATCATTTTAAAGGATCAGACACATGTGAATTACAAATTCGAAAAAAAAGGCTTGATCACACTTATTCTCTTATTATCTTAACTATTTTACTTATATTTTGCTTGCAAACAAACTTTTCAAGATAAATCCCTAACATAAACTATTGTAGTACTTTCAAATTTTGGCCCCATTGGAAAATAAATTTAGATTTTACTACTTTGCGACATTTTAGTATACTTGTTAAAATATTCATCATGGATCAATCATTAATTTCAAGTTCACACATCGCCTTAATTTTATCCTAAACATAAGATCAGCCAAACTCACCCTCAACCTTTTTAAACGTCTATCTCATCTAATTTTTCTACAAGTCTAGTCTTACCTCTGTGAATGTAGAGCGGAGCTAAGCCATTAAGCTTATATAAGACACAGTTATAAACATACTAACACACAATCCCCCAAGCATAAGATTTGCATGAAGAAAGTGTTTTAACCTACAACAAAGCTCGATCCATTATGAACAAAAAGTTTAGAGATCGGTATAGACATACCGGTACAATAGTCATTAAATATAAATCTCATTTTGAAGTAAAATAAATTTTAAAAAAGTAGATTGTTAACTTAAAATTTCATAGAAAATAATATGTTTTGTGTGTAAACAAATTATACTAAATACTAAGTAAAAATATTTACAAAAATGTTAATCTATATACTAAATAATTAAAATATATATTATGATGTTGAGTCGGTGTTGAGTTTGACATCAATTATACTCATTTTTAAGCTCGCTTATTTTCATCAACTACATTATGTGTTTATCACTAACAAAATTTATAATTTAACTCTTTTGAATAAAAATAAAATAATTATAATATATTAATGATACTTATCAACTTCTTACATTTAATTCTAACAACTACACGCAAAATAAATGTTTATGACATTATCATTTATCAACTTAATTTTGTTAGGTAAGTTTGAATACAAACTTTGGTCGAGCTATAATCACAAGCATTTGTTATATAAGGTTTGAAGCAGAAATTTAACTGAAAATGACAATGCTGCTATAAAAAGCCAGAAGGAATCATTTTCCTAAAACAGAAAAAATGACCATGGACCACATTTTTAAGAGAAGAAAGAGACGAGAACAAAATTAAAACAAACATCAAAAGTATGATGGAAAGTTTAACCTAGTTAGTAAAATTCCTATGTAGGTTGAAAGTGTATCTTTGTTCTCTTTGAGGATGAAGTACAACTTCCCTTATCTTTGCAATGCAATATAGTTATGTAGCTTCTCCAAACTACTAATTGTTAGTACTAGTACTAGTACATTAATACTACATGTCGGAGAGTAAGGCATTTCCCCTAATAAATAGTAGCAGCTAGTTAGGTTTGGTACGTGACATACAGCATATATTCTCATATGGCTTTTTATTTATTGAACTTCGATTCTCTATAACAAAAGATTAAAAAAAAACAATTAAATATTAAGTATTTCTACCGTTGTTAAAAAGGGACTAGTAGTAATGACATATTGGGTTTGGAATGTTGGTATTGCTCATTAATGCCTTAAGTCAGCCTTCTAAAAAAAGTACAACTAAATTGCCAAAAACACCACTAAAATCTAATTAGTTTAACACAAATAACTATATAGTATAATATAATGGCTATTTTCAGAAGTAAAAAATATTATGACCTCCATTATTAACTTGAAGTACAACTTAAAAGTATCAATTGATTTAAGAATTTTTTTCTAATGATTTAAGTTTTTTTTTTTAAATCAAGTTTATTTCATAGTTAGGGTATTTTATGAACTAATTTTTTTTAAAAAGTTGTTAACTCAAATTTATTGTTAAGATATTTTATGAATTAATTTTATAAAAAATTATATAATTTAATGTAGGTAAAAGAAATTAAATCAATTCAATATTACTTATTAAATTTATTAGAATTTAATTGGAATGCACTGACAGTGTATAAAAGTTTTACACTATCAGTTAATTACAACCGTTGATAAGTTAGTAATGTTTGACTTTTATTTTAATTTTTTAAAAGTAATATAATTTTGGAAAATTCTTTGGCCACCTCCCAACCTTCTAGCTCACCTCTGGTGAAAAACCCAGAATACCCCTGACTTCGGAAATGAACTTCCGAAATGCAAGGAAAAGGTGTTTTCGGAGATGCATCTCCGAAAGCGTCTTTTTTTTTTTAAAAATTTGACTTATTTCGGAAATACACTTCCGAAAACACCATTTCGGAAGTTCATTTCCGAAATATTCTGCGTTTTTCAGATTAAGCAAAACAGCCCCCTCCCCCAAATCATTTACCCTAAACTTCTTCCAAACTCACACCCCAAGAGATTTTTGTGCAAACCAGTTCCAAGCTACCTCAAAGCCTCCATCTACTTGCTCTATTACATTCAAAAGTCCTCCAATCCATTCAATTGGTAAGCATTTTGATTTTTAGATCTATGATTAAAATGTATATTAGGGTGTTTACAAATAGCAAAAATTGTATTAGGTTAGGTTTATACTGATATTTATGATGTTTAGAATGTGTAGAAATAAGTTTGATGTTTGGTTTAGGGGTCTGCCATTGGAGGCTGCAGAGAAGTTCTGCGAAGGGGTGTTTCGGAAGTTCATTTCCGAAAACACCTCCATCCCAGTTTTCGGAAATGAACTTCCGAAATGTATCAGAAGTTAAAATTTTTTTGTTTTTTTATTTTGTCTCGCATATTAATCGATTTCAATTGTTTACAGGAACATGTCAGGCAACCAACCAGCACGAATCAGACAGGGAAATTCAAGTTTGTGCTAATCATATTCAGTTGCGAGTGGCTGATAAGGATCTGCACCACTTTTATCTTCCCAATTAACCGTAACTGAAAATGATTAGCACGAACTTGAATTTTCCTTCCCAATTCGTAACTTCGGCAGTAAGGCTCTCGATGAAGATCAGAGCCGAACTCAAAGAGAACAGAAATAAAATGTGTGAGTATAGAAAAAGAGTAAAGATAGAGAATGATTCGGATGTGATTGAAAAAAAATGGCAACCAACCAGCACGAATCAGAAATGGCAACCAAATTATATGTCGCATATTTTATTTGGCGTTTGCGTTTAATTAAAATGCGAGACTGTTTAAGAAAAAACATTAAAAAAAACACAGCATAATTCGGAAATGAGCTTCCGAATTCACCCCCATGAGGTGTTTTCGGATGTTCATCTCCGAACGCACCCCCCATGAGGTGTTTTCGGAGATGAACTTCCGAATTAAGGAATTTTTTTAAAAAAAAAAGCGCTTCGGAAGTTCATTTCCGAAGCAGGGGTAGTTTGGGTTTTTCGCTGGGGATGACCCCCCATAGGGAGGTGGGTAAAGAAAAAATCTATAATTTAATGGTCATGATATAGTAATGGTTTAAAACTTTTTACACGAACACTGCATAGCAATTAAACTCAATTTACTATTGAATCTTTAGAAATAAATCAACCAGGTATTAATAGAAACGTATTAAACATTATATATCAATGTTTTTTTCTCACTTAGTTTTTGATTTTACACACTTATACAATTTCGAAAATACAATAATATATTTAAAATAACAAATAGACACAGTTTAGACAATAAATTTTTTTCGTGGTGAAGACAACAATTTTAAGTACCCAAATATCATTTCACATTAAAACAATAGTTGTGCTATTTACTATAAAGCAAGTCAGGTAAAAAAATACAAGAATTCATATGTTGTAGTTGTTTAATTAAAATAGAAATGTTTGTAGTTATGCTATCTATATATCAATGGATAAATAGAAACCTTTTTGTGCTATTTATCGTATCTACAAAGGAGACAACTTCTCTACCCATCACAAAAAAATGGATAGTGTATCTTCAGCCAATCACATGACACCATTTAGCTTTTACATATTTAATTATTTATTAAATAATATATTTGTTTGTTGTTTTCAAAATATTTTACACTAAGGCTAATCTTATCCAACTTTTTGAATCGGGTAAATAAGATTTCACCATCTATAAAACCTTAATTAAAAAAGTTTAATAATTGGAGGGGTGCAGCGGCCCTTACCGCTCCTTTGTTAATCCACTACTGTTTATAGTGTTTGGGGTCCGCGATAGACCTGAATACGGAGATGTTCAATAACAAAAAATATATAATTTAAAGAGATATTCACTAAGTTGTTGAAGATCAGGTGTGTCGACAATCAAGAGGCCAATACTCAATCTTTGTTTTTTATTTATGATTATTCACATTCAAATTTAATTGAGTCGTCTCCCGCAACTCACGTCTGGAAACATGGGGTGGTTATAAAGGGACGGATCTACCGTACGGTCAGGGTGGGCCTATGCCCGGGCTCCACCGGGCCCAATTTTTTTTAGTTACATTATATTATTAAAGTTAAGTAAAAAAAATAAAATAAAAAGAAAGAAAAAAAACGGAAAGGATAAAGAATCCAAATGCAAGAGGAGAAGAAAAAATTGCTCCCTCCGCCGTCTCCCTCCCTCCGTCATCTTCTCCCTCCCTTCGCCAACTCTCTCCTTCCATCGAATCCCTCCCTTCGTCGCCTCCATGTCCCTCCTTCTGTCTCTTCGACTTCGTCGACTACAATCTGTGGCTTTCAGTATAATTTTTCATTTTTTGATTTTGTTTTTGGTATATAGCTCTATTTTGATTTGATGAGGAGATATTGTCGTTATTTAGATTATTTACAAATTCACAATCACAAATGTTACAGTTGCAGGAAGGGGCGTAAGCCGTAAGAAAATGTATATAGCTCTTAGCCTTTTCAATGTATATAGTATATTGTGTACAAACAAAAAGATATTTCTTGTTTAAATTTATCTTTATTTGTCTTCTTACTTTACTATTGAGTGTGTTGTGTTGTCAAAATAATGTGGTTACTAAGTGTTTTGAATAATATGGTCACTTGTTCTGTTGTCAAAATAATGTGGTTACTAAGTGTTTTGAATAATGTGGTCCCTTACTGTGTTGTCTTCTTATTGTGTTGTCAAAACAACGTGGTTACTAGGACTGTTATTGGACCTCTAGATCCGAGAACTGGACCGGAAACCAGACTGGTGGAACCAGACCAATGGAAAGAAACTATATCATTTTCTTTCTTGCAAGGTCGATGTTCTTCCGTTCAAATTTCTTGGAGTTTGGGTGGAAGATAGTCTGAGGAAGTTGTCTATGTGGCGGGAGTTAATCTCTAATTTTAATAGAAGGCTGGCAGTGTGGAAAGGGCTGCACCTCAATATTGCGGGTCGGGTATGTTTGATAAATTATTTTCCTTAATGTTGTCTCTATATATTCTTTATCTTTCTACAAAGCGCCAACGAAAATTCTAAATGAGATTCAGTCTATTTAGAGTAAGTTTTTGTGGAATGGGGGTGATGCGAGGAGATTGATACATTGGGTTTCTTGGGATATCGTTTGCAAGCCTAAGGAAGAAGGTAGGCTTGGAGTTAAGAATGCGAAGGTGATGAATATTGCTTTATTAAGTAAATAGAAATGGAGAATCTTAATGGAGGATAAACCGGTATGGCGCGCTATTCTTGACACTAGATACAGAAATGTCAAATGGAAGGTCCTCATTGGCGACATTTTCGTCGTGGAGAAGAATG
This sequence comes from Vicia villosa, assembly GCF_029867415.1. NCBI lineage: Eukaryota > Viridiplantae > Streptophyta > Magnoliopsida > Fabales > Fabaceae > Vicia > Vicia villosa. Next base: position 282,246 of record NW_026705791.1, on the reverse strand, counting down.
AATCAATATGGCGGAGAGACATCCTTATTTCTAACAATTATTTGTTGTTGCATGAATCCTCTTTCGCGGCTGCTGTGCACTGTTTGGTTGGGTATGGTTACAATGTCCCATTTTGGTACAGTTGTTGGGAAAAGGGCAAGTTTTAATCTAGGCCTATCCGAAGTTGTTTGCTCTAGCGCGAAAAGATAATATGATAGTGGCTGAAGCGGGCTCGTTTACGGATGGGGGCTGGGAATGGAGTACCGATTCTGTTTTTACGGACAGCAGCAGCATTCCCAACAGACTGTTGGAGGATCTTTTTGACTGCATCACGCCAGTTACGCAGCGGCTGGATGTTGAGGACAAGTTCGTGTGGAGCAGTAGTGGGCAGCAGGTTTTCACAGTAAAATCCTGTTATGACACTTTCAAATCGAAGCTCTCCGGACCCCCTCTCAATACTCGCATGGTCAAAGCTTTCAAGCACTTATGGAAGGTAAAAGCACCGCCCAAAATTCTCTTTTTCGGTTGGAGGATTATTCATAATAATAGACTTTCAACCAAATATCAATTACACAAGCGCGGTATGTCGGATGTTAGTAGAGATCTCAACTGTGTTTTTTGTCTTTCAGAAGAAGAATGTCCTTCGCATCTTTTAGGAGGGTGTGAGGTTGTATCAAAGGTTTGGAAGAAGGTGTACGAGTGGATGGATTACGGCGAGGCTTTAACCTTGGAAGAGTTCAACGAGTTTTTCTTTGTCATGGAGAAGGTGAAGAATTTATCCAAAAGATTTACGATTGCGGTCATTTGGCTAGCAACTACGTGGTGCATTTGGAATAGGCGCAATGCGATTATTTTTACGAACGCATCATTTAGATTTACCGAATGTATTTCGGACATTATGCTTAATTCTGGGACATGACTTTGTTCTTATTATAGTCTAATGGATCTTTGTAATTTTCACATTTGGAATATTCTACATCTCTCTTGTTTCGAGAAGTAGAAGTTTTCCGTTTGTTTTCATCGGTTGGGATATCCCTTATACTCCATTTAATTCCATTGCCTATTAAAAAAAATCTCTCATCAGAAAATCAGATATATTTTTGTACTCAACTATTCAAAAGTAAAATCTTATATATTTATGTACTCAATTACTAAAAAGTAAAATATGATAACAATAGAAATTATTGCAGTTCCACATTATTAGTATGTTTGGATTGATTTTTAAAAGACCTAAAATTAATTCTATTGGTGTAGAATTTATTTTAGATAATTTTGAGATGTTTATTTTATTAAAAATAGAATTGATTCTGTCTTGTAGCTTCTGGTTCCTGTGTAATATTTACACAACCCACTTTGCTTCTGGTTCCTGTGTAATATTTACACAACTCACTTTTAAAGTGTATGTTGTTGTAAGATAGATTCAATTTTAAAGTAATTTCTAAAAATATATCACTAATAAATATAAATTAAAAAATAAGTTGAATGATCAAAATTACACTAATATATAGCCACGCATTTAATTCCTAAGATATAAAATGGAAAACGGTGAGGTAAAGAATATATGTTATGAAAACTTGCTATAAGTTGCATGTGAAATTAAAACAATATTTTAATTATTTGTCCTTTTCATAAGAAAATAGAGAGTGGAACCCCAGACTATACTTATCCTTTTCATACTAGGAATTCGAAATAGACTCATGAAGACCCTACCATACACCAATTCAATGCTAAGATGCTTAAAAAAGAAAATCACGCTTCTGTGTAAAGTTCACAACACACACATTAAATTAGAACATACTCCTATATTATAGTAAAGATATATGTATGACATCATATTCTAGATCACAAATCCTTTCTTGGGGAACAGCTATAGTTACTGCTCTAAAACTGACATAAAGTGAAAACGATATGTAGCAGAGTACCACTACAATAAGTTAAAAAATATTAGACTAATTTATTTGGAGTTAAGGGTGTTGTAGTAAACACGCTCTTAACTCTCAAACTGTTAAAACTCCTGATTTTTGGTCAACATCAAAATTTTGAATTAACAAGAGAGAGAAAGTTAGAGAGAGAAGCTGCACTAGGGTTTAGTTTTCTTTGCTTTTCTTCTTGGTCTTGGGATGGCTCAGGCTTGGTCCAGAGGAGTCGGAGGATGGACTAAAGTCAGTAGGAGCAAAGGTCCCGCGTCCTTCATCCCTAGGTGGGACATTTGGAAGAATCCTTCTGTAGGCAAGGGTGGTGTGTCCTCAACCTTTTTCTTAACAGATTTTGAAGCTAAATGGAGAGCTGAAGACTTGTACTTTGAGCTCAAGGATTTTGGTTTGATTGAGGAGATAGTTATTCCACCAAAAAAAGACTGGAGGGGTTCGAGGTTCGGTTTCGTGAGATTTCTAGACGTGGCGGACACTAGACTTTTGGAGATCAAGTTGGACAATGTTTGGCTGGAGGGGAGGAAGTTGAAAGCTAACATCTCGAAAATTAAAAGGAAGGAGGTTGTTCTGCATGGCAAGAAGGGCTTCGCGAAGGACAAAGATCTTAATCAGAGGAACAATTCTTTACCTTTTTTAGGCCCTAACAGCTATTTTCCGTGCTCTGGCCCTTCAAAGAGTTTCGCAGAAGTGCTGAAGGGCAAGAACGTTAGTGTTGTAACGGAGAATAAGGAAGCCTGTAAATCCTTTTTCTTTTCTTCTAGCGAGTTAGAGAAGAAAGCCTTTAGTAACAAGAAGGTGGGGATCTCCCTCTCCCCAGGTTTAGCATACGGTGTGTGTCAAAGTTTGCTTGATGAAGGCATATTCTCTGTTAAGGCCATTCCGTTAGGTCCTAACTTATGTCTCCTGGAGGAGTCGGTATAAGGGGATCTTGAAGCTTTACTCAAGGATGGAGGTGAATGGAAAAACCATTGGTTCAAAGAAATCAGGGAGTGGAAGGCAACTGACGTGGAATGTGCTAGGGCGGTTTGGATTTCTTGTTATGGAATCCCTAGTCACGTGAGAAACGAAGATTTCCTGAGATCCTTGTTATCAGACTTCGGGAGCGTGGCGAGTTTCGATTGCATTAGAGGTAATCCTACTAGATTGGACGTTCTGAAAATTATGGTGTTCACTCACTTGGTAGACAGCATCAGGAGCAATGTTAGGGCATGTATAGATGGTAATTGGCATAACATTATGTTGATTGAGGAACCTCAGGTTCTCATGGAGGAGAGAGAAGTCTCCGGTGGTGCATCCTTTGCTTCATCGGAATTCTCTGCTAGTGTAGCTTCATCTAAGATGGATTATAGGGGTGCTGATGGGTTGGAAGATATGGGAGAGGCTCGAGGCACTGGAAAAGGGGATGTTGCCGAGAAGGACACCGCTGACTCTAAAAAGGCAAATGAGTTTTTACCTGGGGAGAGGGATCAAGTTATCCCTAATGATGTTTGTGCAGAGGGCATTTATGAGGGTTCAGAGTTTAAGGAATCTCCATTCCTAGGCTCTGAGAGATTGTGCAATTCGGTCAACTCTTCACCACTCTCTTTGAGCCACGTAGCCTGTAGTCTAGAAAGATTAGGGTTTAACCCTAAGGGGGAGGATGCGATTTTTTTGAAAAGGGAGGGACCCGCAGGTTTATTCGTTATAGCGCCCAAAGAAGAGGAACCCTTTCCTATTCTTTCTGTTGGGCCATCCAACAACAATAAAGTGCTCTTTTTACAAAGGCCCAAGTGGTGAAAATAGGGCAGGCCCATTTGGGGTTGTGGACAAAGTCCTAGACAGCGCTCCTATGGGAGATCCGATTTGTGGACACTCCAGCCCATCTCGGATTCTCACGGTTTCAGAAGCTAAGAAGATGTCTTTTCTTGATCCTAATCTTGATAACGATATTCATTTGGAAATAGGGGAGGAGATTAGGAAAGGTAAAACGAAAAACTCAAAAAAGGTGCGTAAAAAGATGAGAGAGGTGCTTAACCTTGGAGCGGTGGTGGAGGATTTCGTTCATCCGGTGGAAGTTTTTGAACCAGTCAGGAACGACCTTCGTTTTACCCCTCAAGGCTCAAACCCAGGTTCTTCTTTCTATCCTAACAATAACTTTCTTCAGGGGCCGCTTTCTCTTTCGGGAGATTCTCTCAACAGTGCTGACATTAGAAATTGCAACCTTAGGATAGTCAATGGAGTGATGAATAAAGCCTCTAATGGGCTATGGAATTCAATGATCAGGTTGGGCATTACTAATGTTTCTTCGGATTTTGATCCTATCAGCAAATTGGGGAAGCTTGAGTTGAGAGAGAGAAAAGAGGAGAGGGAGATAAAGGCGAATCCTGATAAGGTTGTTTAATGATAGTCTTTTCATTGAATTTGAGAGGTGGTGGTAATATCGTTAAGAGAAAGAGAGTTGGCTGCTTAATAAGGACAGGGGAGGTTGACATTAGCTTTATCCAGGAGACCAAATTGGGTGTTTTGGACAAAAGCATTGTTAAGGAGTTGTGGGGAGGTGATTCGGTGGATTGGTCTTTCTCGAAGGCGGAAGGGGCGTCTGGGGGTCTTCTGACTATGTGGAAGAAAGATTTCTTTAATTTGATTTTCAGTTTTAGAGGTCAAGGCTACCTTGGTCTTTGTGTAAAAAAGGAGGGAAAGTTGATTTATTTCGTCAATGTTTATGCCTCGTGTGATTTTAACAGTAGAATGGAGTCTTGGAAGAGTCTGCTAGAGTTTAAGGAGAAAAATGAGAAGGGAGCTTGGTGTGTAGGAGGTGACTTCAACTCTATATCCTCCTCGGAAGAAAGAGTCGGAAAGATGGGGAGGAGTTTTAAAAGGGAGATTTCGGGATTTAAGGCTTTCGTTGATGATATGGAATTGGTGGATCCTCCTTCAATAGGAGGAAAATTTACTTGGCTCAATAGCAACGGCAAAGCTATGAGTCGGCTTGATAGATTTCTCCTATCGGAGGACTTCATAGAAGATTGGAAGGTAGAAGGTCAATACATTGGTGTTAGAGACGTCTCGGATCACGCTCCGATTTGGTTGAAACATAATAGACAAAATTGGGGCCCGAAACCCTTTAGATTCAATAATTCTTGGTTTGATCATGCCGACTTCAAATCCTTCATCATAAAAGAGTGGAATTCCATCGAGGTTAAAAGGAGAGGGGACTACTGTATGGTTGAGAAGATGAAAATCCTAAAGAAGAGTTTAGTGGGGTGGAACAAGGAGGTGTACGGGTGGATTGACCTCAACATAAAGAAGGCCGGGGAGGAAATGAATATTTTAGATAATATGTTTGTTAATTTTGCAGGAAATGTCTCGGAGGAGGTGGTGGCTAAAAGATCTAAGGCGTTGGCGGATTATTGGCTCAATCTTACCAAAAAAGAAAGGCTTATCCGTACCAAATCTAGGCAAATGTGGCTTTCCGAAGGAGATGGGAATACTCGTTACTTTCATAATTTCATGAGGGAAAGAAGGAGGAGAAATAACTTGTGCTCTATTAATTCTAACAGTGGGAGATTGGAAGCTGTCAAGGAGGTTAAAGAGTACGTTTTTGATCATTATCGTGATTTTTTCAAGGAGGAAGTTCAATGCAGACCTGAACTCACAGGCATCAGTTTTAAGAAGCTGCTGCCCCAGGATTCTATTGATGTCGAAAAGCTGTTTTCGGAAGAAGAAGTTAAGGAGGCTGTGTGGGCGTGTGACGGCAACAAAAGTCCGGGGCCAGACGGTTTCTCCTTAGATTTCTTTAAAAAGTTTTGGGAGCTTTTAAAAGGAGATATCATGGCTTTGTGCAACGATTTTCATTCAAAAGGAAAATTAATCAAAGCTATAACATCATCTTTTTTGACTTTGATCCCGAAGAACATCAATCCCCAGGAGCTTAGTGAATATCGCCCCATTTGCTTGGTAGGGAGCATCTATAAGATCTTGGCTAAGTTGCTAGCTAATAGGTTAAAAGGTGTGATTGGCAATTTGATTTCGCTCAACCAAACCGCGTTTGCCCCAAATAGAAACATGATAGACGGTGTGCTTTTGGTCAACGAGATTGTAGATTGGTCGAGGAAAAAGAAGATGAGTTGCATGTTGCTTAAGGTAGATTTTGAGAAAGCTTACGACACCGTTTCTTGGAACTATCTTCGGTTCATTTTGAAGAGGATGGGATTTGGCATGAGATGGATGTCTTGGATGGAAGCATGTGTCTTCTCGAGTCATTTCTCCATCTTGGTTAACGGAAGTGCTACCAAAGAGTTCTCGGTCCAAAGAGGTTTACGTCAAGGAGATCCATTGTCGCCTTTTCTCTTTGTCATGGCAATGGAAGGTTTAACATCTATTTTCAACAAATCGATTGAAGTGGGGGATTTCAAACCATTTAGATATGGAGTGGAGGAGGGAGAGTTCGTCGACATTCTTCAATTTGCGGACGACACCGTTATTTTAGGGGAACCAACTTGTGACAATCTTTGGAGCTTGAAAGTGAATCTTAGAGCGTTTGAACTCGTGTCGGGGCTCAAAATCAATTTTAACAAAAGCAATGTGTTAGGAGTTAATGTGAGTGATTGGTTCATGCACTCGGCAACCTCGTTTCTTGCTTGCAAAAAAGGTGGTTTTCCTACCAAATTCCTTGGCATTTTGGTGGGGTCTAATCCTAGAAGGAAGAAGTCTTGGAGGGAGCTTATTGCTAAAATCAAAAATAGACTTTCTTCTTGGAAAGGGAGGAATATTTCCATAGGGGGAAGGTTGACTCTTATCAATTCGGTTATCAATGCTATCCCTATTTTCTCATTATCGTTCTTCAAAGCTCCTAAGAAGATTTTACAAGAGATAAGAGAAATCCAAAGTAATTTTTTATGGAGCAGAGACGCGAGTATAAGAAGTATTCATTGGGTTAGATGGGAGATTGTGTGCAAGCCAAAGGAAAAAGGAGGGTTGGGGATTAGGGATGTGGGAGTCTTGAACAAAGCGCTTCTCCTCAAATGGAAATGGCGCATTCTTACGGAGAACGACCCTATTTGGAGGAGATTCGTGGATTTAAGATACTTTAATCCAAGACTCAAGGTGCAAGCATCTGTCGGAACATCCATCTCTAACAAGGACTCTTTGTGGTGGAAAGATGTAATGAGCAACAATGTGCAACTAGAAGGAGTGGAGGAAGGCTTCCATAGCTATGTGAATTTTAGAGTAGGAGATGGCAAAAATACTCTGTTTTGGGATTGTTCTTGGTTGGGAAACCAGTCTCTCAGGGCCTTATTCCCGGATATGTACGATCTCTCATTCAATAAGCTAGCTTCGGTTGAGGAATTCTTTCAGGCCAGGGGAGCAGATCAGTGCTGGGATATTCAGAGGCTGTTCAATGTTTTTTGTGCTTTTCTGTAGAACACGGATTCGAGAGAAGCTGATACGGCTCTTCAGCACTCGATTCCCAGCAACATCTCTGTACAGAGGGAGTGGAGGGACCTTCAAAACCTGCTGCAGCAAGTCGAGTTGGATGAGGAGAAAGAGGATGAGTTCGAGTGGACCTTGAATTCTGATGGCGGGTTCTCGGTGTCCTCTGTTTCGCGTAAGATAGAGGAAGTAAAAGATTTCGCGTGGCCAGCCATCACTGTCAGTCACATGAAATATGTTTGGTCTTTAAACATACCGATCCGTATTCAGATTTTCGCGTGAAGGCTCCTCGCGGGGAAACTTCCTGTTAAAGACCAATTATATCATAGGGGAGTTGCTAACATTCCTTCTCCCGCTTGCCTGTTCTGTGAGGATCAGCCGGAGTCTCTTTCTCACCTGTTTTTCGTCTGTCCGGTGGTTGTCAACATCTGGAACAAAGTTCTTGCTTGGCTGGGATCGGATTCTAACTTGTCTTTGGCGGAGCTTATGAATTTCGGATCCATTCTTGCTAGGGTCAAGAGTTCCAACATAAAAGACAAGATCCTTTCTATTTGGATTGCAACAAATTGGAGTGTTTGGTGTATGAGAAAATCGATGGTTTTCGAAAACAAACCTTTTTGCTTTGATTGGGTGTATAACAACATTATTTTTTTCCTCTTGGAAGTGGTTGATTTCTAGCCAAGCTTTCTCCGATTTTTATAATTGGTACAAGGCTCCCTTAGTTGGCTTTTGATTCGCCTTTTTTGGTTCGTCTCTTTGTAAGGGTTGCACCCCTAGTGCATTTCTTATAATCAATTGCTTATTAAAAAAAAAAACTCTCAAACTGTTATAGAAAGTTAAAATTTATTAGTATTGAACTTACCATTTGTTCGTTTGGAGTAAATCTACAAATACAAATGCAAGTAAACTTAACTAATTAACAACGACAAATTGGATCCTTTATTTATAGTATTGGTGATTCTTAATATAGTATTAAGAACTAGTAACAAACACGTGCATATGCACGGGTTCTGTTCGTTTGGAGTAAATGTACAAGAGCAATTCTTGCATGGACACAACCCTAAATTCGCAATCTTAGGCACAGCTAATAAAAAATAGTATTTTTTGAATTTATTTTAATTTTAATTTTATTTTTAATTGGATTCATGGGGTGGTTGAGATTACGAAAGAGAGAAAAATCAATATATTCATATCACACCAAAAGCCATCGAAGTAAAATGGGTTTTCAAGCTGAATCACAATCCTGATGGGTCGATTGCAAGATATAAGGCAAGACTAATAACTCGAAAATTTCTTTAGAGAGGAGAAGTCGTCTACTGTGAAGTATATGCACCAATAACAAAATTGGAAATTTTTTATTGGTGGTAGCCTTTACATGCAAGCAAGGTTGATCGATATTTCACTTAGATATTAAATCAACATTTTTTAAAGGTCCCCTAGATGAAGTTGTGTATATCGCGCAAACTTTTGGGTTTGTGGTATAGAAAGAAGCAAGGAAAATGCATAGCTTGTAGAAAGCTCTCTATGGCCTCAAATAGACATCTAGAGCATGGAACAATAAAATTGGCTCATACTTAGTCGATTTGGAATTCATAAAATATAGCTATTAGTATTGTGTCTATGTCCAGGTTGATGTTGAAATGTCGCATATCTGGGGAAACTTGTCGTATTTCCTACGGATGGAATTTAAAATTACTAAGAAAGGTATGTTGTTACATCCAAGAAAATATGTCAAAGAAATGCTCAAGAGAATCTGGATGGATGATTCAAATCCTGCGTCCTCTTATGTCGAATCAAATATGAAACTGGAGAAGCATGAAGAGGAAGACAATGTCGATGTTACTTTGTTGAAACAAATTATAAGGTATTTAAGGTATGTGTGCAACAGTATACCTGATATAGGCTTCTCAATTGGATTGGTGAGTAGATACATGGATGAACCAAATGTGTCACATATGAAGGTTGGGAGAAGAATCCAAGGATACCTAACAGGGTCGACAATCCCACGGTACTCGAGAAAGCAATTGTAGTGACATTATCATCGCGTGAGATAAGGAAGATCAAATAAGCACAACTGGTTATTTCTTTCAAGTATTTGGTGCTCCAATCTAATGGTACTCAAGAAAGCAATTGTAGTGACATTATCATCGCGTGAAACTAAATATATAGCCGGATCCTATGCTGGTTGTCAAGCAATCAAAATCATATATGTGTTGGATGGGTTGGAAAGTGAAGAAACCTCTGGTGCTACAGGTCACTAACAAGTCAGCCATGAATCTTGTTAAGAATCTATTTATGCATGAAAGGAGTAAGCATATTGAGGCTAGGTTTCATTTTCGGAGAGAGAAGGTAAACAAGAGTGAACTTGAAGTGAGAAATTGCTCGAGGGAAGCACATTTGGCCGATATTTTCACTAAAGTATTAAAGATCGAAAAATTTCTAACTTTGAGAAAAAAATTAAAACTAGTTCAAATCGATTATGATTAGATTATGTTTGACGATGTGAATTATAAAGAATATGTGGTGATATAATCCAAATTAGTCACTAAGTTAATTTGTCATTCTAGTTACATAGAAAGCAAAGAACCTTGTATATAAATAGTTAATTCAATTTTTTAATACATTCAATAATAAATCCTAATTCAATATTTTTCATTCTCTCCTTCATTCTTTTCTTACCTCAAGTGCCTCATGCACTAATATCATCAAAATAAGTCTATTACCTCTTCCCATCTCTGATTGATGGTAAAATTCAATTTTTGAGAAAAATTTGAAAGATTTAAAAAAAAAAAAAAACTTAAATGAAATTTAAAAAAAAGGAATTACATACATATGCATTCATTTTAGAAAGATCCTTAAACATAAAGATATTTAAAAGAGTTTAAAAAAAAACTCAATATTAAAAATTTCTGAAACATGATAGAGATATGAAAAACTAAATATTTCTATCATGTAAATATAAACATTAAAAAATTACAAAACAAATTTATTACTATGATAAATATGAATAAAAAATGCAAAATATTTAAAACTAAAATATAAAAAAAAAGAGATAAATATTTAAACAACAAAATCAAATCCACATCAAAATTATGATCAACTTAATCACTTCCTTCAATTAAAATTAAAGGTATGTTTGGATTCACGTTGCAACTCAACAAAATCACGGTGCAATATATTCTCACAGTGGAAATTAAGAAGTTAGTAGTTCAAGCTTCAATCAAACGCACGTTTTTCCACCGTGGAAATATTATTTCCAAACACACACTAAGTGTATGTTTGGATTAGCTTTTGGAATGGCCAAAAGCAATTCTAGATGTGTAGAATTAATTTTGGGTGATTTTGATATGTTTGGTTAGACAAAAGTAGAATTGATTCTGCCTTCAGAATTGATTCTACTTGAAGCTACAATTTATAGCTTTTGCCTTCAGAATTGATTCTGGGTGATTTTTACACTGAAATGTTTTGTTCAACCCACTTTTACATAAATATATCCAAACATAAATTAATTCTACCAAACTCAATTCCGCTAGAATCAATTCTACCAAACTCAATTCTACTAGAATCAAGTCTCGTTTGAATTGTCCTTGAATATAGTCTACCAACTTATTTATTACGAAATTAAATGATGTAGGTGATGTTGCCTTTAAATAATTTAAACAAGTTTGTGATGACAACCTTAAACGTCACACAGACACATTAACATTAACAAAACAAAATACTATTTTCCCTTGTCCATTTATTTATATATTCCATCATCCACATTCTCTTCTTCATAATCTCCATAACCAACCCATTCTCTCTCTCTCAAAACAAAACCCACACGCTGCTTGCTTCTTGAAATTTCTCCGATGGCTTTGCTCGACGAACAACCTACCGGAAACCCCACCGCCGTCAACGAAGCCGCCGTCAACGAAGCCGCGGAACCAGGTTTATTAACCACATTCTTTTTTTTTTTTTCCGTATACTAACTCAGATCTGAATAATGTGTGCTGCCTTTTTTGATGTTTTGTAAATTTTATGCTGTGAAGTTTTGTTTTGGTTTATTTTTATGCTAGGGTTTATTTTTTCCACTCATTTTATGCATTTTGAGTAACTCTGTGTACATTTGGTTTTCAGGCAGGAAAATGATGAGAGCTTCATACATTTTAGGCAGCATTTCCTGCTGCATCAGCATGTTTGTAGCTTCCGCCAAAGGCAGGCTGCTCATCAGCGACGCTGACTTTTTGTTGGCACTTGTATCATACGTCTGTTTCTTTAACACCATCTGCTTATGCAGCATCACCCGTGCAGAGCACTACTATCCACTCGAAATCAAACAATCCCGGTCCCGCACCATCTCTATCATAAGCTTCGCGTCTAAGATTTACTTTTTTGCTGCTTGTGGCTCCCTCGGCATAGTCTCTTACCATCTTGTTCTTGCCACATTTACTTAGCTTTACTTTGCATTCAAACATCTATGTACTTTGCCTTATCAAATCCATTGTCTTATCATTCTCACAAATCCTTTATTAATCAAACAGTGAACTAAATGTTATATTTACTGCACTATAATTAGAGTGATGAAGTTTAGGAAACCATTTTAAAGTCTAAGAATCTCTTTTCAACAACTTCACAACATAAAGAATGCAATTAAATTTTGTTGGATTATATAAAGTTTGAGTTTAATAGTATAAAATAATTTTACAATCTTGTCCACTAATAAACTAACAGTTTTTTTTTTGTCATTTAAATAATTTTAAAATAAAAAATGATTTTACAGAATACATATTTATTGGACAGTTGATCTCCTATTTTTTCATAAAATTTTCCAAAAATAAGTGATAATTTGTCTGTTCAACTCCCAATTATTTTTTTTGTTTACAAAATTATTTTTAAAAAGTACTAATAACATAATAAAATATGAGAAAAGGGTAATACACTCACAGTGTAAAATATAAAAGTAAATAACCTAAAAAAAGATATGAAAGGAGTTGATGAGAAAGGAGTTGATGAGAAAATGACATGCCAACTAATTTATAATCTTAGTTGTCCAATACAGCAATCTCAACAAATCTGATATATTTTTATACTCAACTACTAAAAAGTAAAATCTGATATATTTATGAACTCAACTACTAAAAAGTAAAATAAGGATAACATTCAATAGAACTATAACAGCTCGTTATTAATATGTGTATGTTCAAAGATAGTTTCAACATTTAATGTAATTTATAAAAAAAATGATTCATAAATATAAATTAAAAAATAAGTTGAATTATCAAAATTACACATATAGCTACGCATTTAATTCCACATATATGAAATGAAAAACGAAGTAGAGAATATATGGTTTGAAAACTTGCTATAAGTTGCATGAGAAGTTGAATTATTGCCTGTGGAATTAAAACATATTTTAATCAATGTTTGTCCTTTTCATTCTATGAAAATAGACTGGTGATGAAGACCCTACCATAGTACCATACACCAATCAAATGCTAACATGCTTAAAATTCAATACATTCCATTTATTAGTAGGTAAAAAAGGAAACCATGCTTATGTGTAAAGAGGTGAAAACGATATGTAGCAGAGTACCACTACAATAAGTTGGAGTTAAGGGTGTTGTAGTAAACATGCTCTTAACTCTCAAACTGTTATAGAAAGTTAAAACTTATTAGTAGTATTGAACTAAATATACAAATACAAATGCAAGTAAACATAACTAATTAGCAAAGAAAATTTGGATCCTTGCTGATTCTTAACATAGTATTAAGAACATATCCAATGTGAGACTCAATAGTAGTATATATCTATAATATGTTTGACAATTTTATTATCTCATTTTATTTATGGTGTGATATTACTTAATATTTATCATAATACGGAAATTCTTCATTTGTCTTAAAGGATCTAATTCTTTATAGACTAGTATATTTACATCAATTATAGACTCGCTTATTTTCATCAACTATATTATGTGTTTATCACTAAAAAAAATTATAATTGAACTCTTTTAAATAAAAATAAAATAATTATAATATATTTATGATACTTATCAACTTCTTACATTTTATTCTAACAACTACGTAGACGCAAAATAAATGTTTATGACATTATCATTTATCAACTTAATTTTGTTAGATAAGTCTGAATACAAACTTTGGTGGAGCTATAATCACAAGCATTTGTTATATTAGGTTTGAAGCAGAAATATAACTGAAAATGACAATGCTGCTATAAAAAGCCAGAAGGAATCATTTTCCTAAAACAGAAAAAATGACCATGGACCACATTTCAAATAAAGGAAGAGACGAGAACAAAACTCAATAGTATGATGGAAATTGTAACCTAGTTAGTATAATCCCTAGGTAGGTTGAAACTTGAAAGTGTATCTTTGTTCTCTTTGAGGGATGAATAGTAATTAATACTAATTAATACTACATGTCGGAGAGTAAGGCATTTCCCCTAATAAATAGTACTAGCAGCTAGTTAGGTTTGGTACGTGACATGCAGCATATGCCTTTTTATTTATTGAACTTCAATTCTCTAAACAAAAGATTAAAAAAAAAAATTAAAATTAAATTTTAAGTATTTCTACCGTTGTAAAAAAGGGACTAGTAGTAATGACATATTGGGTTTGGAATGTTGGTATTGCTCATTAATGCCTTAAGTCAGCCTTCTAAAAAAAAGTACAACTAAATTGCCAAAAACACCAAAATCTTACTAAAATCTAATTAGTTTAACACTAACACAGATAACTATATAGTATAATAGCTATTTTCAACAGTAAAAAATATTATGACCTCCATTATTAACTTGAAGTACAACTTAAAAGTATCAATTGATTTAAGATTTTTTTTTTCTAATGATTTAAGTTTTTTTTTTAAAATCAAGTTTATTTTATAGTTAGGGTATTTTATGAACTAAGTTTTTTTAAAAAGTTGTTAACTCAAATTTATTGTTAAGATATTTTATGAATTAATTTTATAAAAAGTTAAATAATTTAATGTAGGTAAAAGAAATTATATCAATTCAATATTACTTATTAAATTTATTAAAATTTAATTGTAATGTACTGACAGTGTATAGAAGTTTTACACTGTCAATTAATCACAACCGTTGATAAGTTAGTAATGTTTAACTTTTATTTTAATTTTTTAAAAAGTAATATAATTTAATGGTCATAATATAGTGATGGTATAAAAAAATTTACACTCACAATGCATAGCAATTAAACTCAATTTATTATTGAATCTTTAGAAATAAATCAACCAGAAGGTATTAATAGCAACGTATTAAACATTATATATCAATATTTTTTTCTCTCTTAGTTTTTGATTTTACACACTTATACAATTTTAAAAATACAATAATATATTTAAAATAACGTACAAATAGACACATTTTAGACAATAAATTCTTTTCGTGGTGAAGACAACAATTTTAAGCACCCAAATATCATTTCACATTAAAACAATAGTTGTGTTATTTATTATAAAGCAAGTCAGGTAAAAAAAATACAAGAATTCATATGTTGTAGTTGTTTAATTAAAATAGAAATTTTTGTAGTTGTGCTATCTATCAATGGATCCCATCTAATCAATGGATAAAGTTGAAACTTTTTTGTGCTATATATTAAAAAAAGTTTAATAATTTGAGGGGTTCAGCGGCCCTTACCGCTCCTTTGTTAATCTACCACTGTTTATAGTGTTTGGGATCCGCAATAGACTTGAAAACGGAGATGTTCAATCACAAGAAAGCATAATTTAAAGAGAGATTTACTAAGTTGTTGAAGATCAGGTGTGTCAATAATCAAGAGGCCAATACTCAATCTTTGTTGTTTTGATGATTATTCACATTCAAATTTAATCGAGCCGTCTCCCACAACTCACGTCTGAAAACATGGGGTGGTTATAATCAAGGGTGGATCTACAGTACGATCAGGGTGGACCTATGCCCGGGCTCCACCTGGTCCAATTTTGTTTAGTTATATTATATTATTAAAGTTAAGTAAAAAAAAAAATTTAAAAAAAAAGAGAAAAAAAACGGAAAGGATAAAGAACCGAAACGCAAGAGGAGAAAAAAAATCGCTCCCTATGTCGTCTCCATTCCTCCTGTTCGTCTCCCTCCCTCCGTCATCTTCTCCATCCCTTCGTCAACTCTCTCATTCCATCAACTCCCTCCCTTCGCCGCCTCCGTGTCCCTCCTTCTGTCTCTTCGACTCCGTCGACTACAATCTCTGGCTTCCGATATATAATTTCTCATTTGTCGATTTTGTTTCTGGTATATAGCTCTATTTTGATTTGATGAGGAGATTTTGTTGTTATTTAGGTTATTTTCAAATTCACAATCACAAATGTTCTAGTTGCAGGAAGGGGCGTAAGCCGTAAGAAAATGTATATAGCTATTCTTGGCCTTTTTAATGTATATAGCACATTGTATACAAACAAAAAGACATTTCTTGTTTAGATTTATCTTTATTTGTCTTCTAACTTTACCGAGTGTGTTGTGTTGTCAAAATAATGTGGTTACTAAGTGTTTTGAATAATGTGGTCACTTGTTGTGTTGTCTTTTTATTGTGTTGTCAAAATAACGTGGGTACAAACAAAGATTTTCACATGCATCAGTGGAGTTTGCATCTTTAAGTTTTATTTTAGAACTTTGAGGACAAGGTTCGAGTGAATCCCGCGGCAATGATAGAGAGATTAATAGAGTAATTTAGTATTAGTTAAATGAGTTTTATTAGTATTTTGATGTATTGAGAGTTATTTTATATTATGATGTTTTCTAGAACATTCTTAGGATAGTTTGGGCTTTTAATAGTTGTTGGACTTTTAGGTTAGATTATCTATTAGTGACATTATATAATGTAGTGTCTTTGACACATTTCGGATATGAATGAAATGAAAAAGTCTTTAATTTTCTTAGTTAACTATTAACAAACCCATGCATACGCATGGGTTCTGGTTTGATACACGCATTTGTTTACATAATATACTTATTTTAAATCAAAAACAAAATTTGAATCAAAATTTTTGGATCATAAATATAATTTTTCGTATATAAAAATATTTAGATCAACAATAAATTTTTCCCGTATACAAATATTATTTATGTTTAGGTATCATTTAGAAAAATATCTGGATCAATAGTAAATTTTTCGTATATAAAAATATTTAAATTAATAATAGATATTTTTCCGTATATCATTTTTTAATCACAAATACCATTTTTCATATATAAAAAATATTTAGATCATTAATAAAATTTTCCCATATAAAAATATTATTTATATTTAGGTATCGTTTAAAAAAATATCTAAATCAATTGTAAATTTTCGTATATAAAAATATTTAAATCAATAATAGTTTTTCTTTCCGTATACCTTTTTTCAATAAAAAAATTTTGGATCATAAATATCATTTTTCATATATAAAAATATTTAGATTAATAATATATTTTTCTCATATAAAAATATTATTTATGTTTATGTATCATTTACAAAAAAAAATATTTGAATCAATTGTGAAAAGAGAGATAGAGAGAGAGTGAGGGAGATGTAATTATATTGAATTAAGGTTATATCAACACTATGCATATGTATAATTATACTAATAAGAGTGTAACTCTCCTAACTCCTCCTCCTTTATATCATACTCATCTCTTTTAACATACAAGAAAGAAATACAGTATTTTACCGTTTTGATTTTTCCTTCTAAATTCTGAGTGTAATTTTGATGCCATAATTTCAAACTTCCCTTTACCAGCTCCAGTTTCTCTTTCAAGACAAAACCTCCCCAACCATCCACCTGAAAAGATAGTCATTATTCCTTCACAAACTCATTGTAGCCTGGTAAATCTGTCTAACATTTTCACATTGTTGTTGCCCTAGGACCCCAGTTCTCTGTCAATAATCATCAGAATCAGACGGTGACCAAAAATAGTGTGAGTATGAGCCACCTGAATGCAATTCGGCCAAAAAAACCCAAGCATCCAATAATAAAAACGATCTAGACGACTTATAGAAAGACTGCCACCCCCCCCCCCCCGATACCACGTGAATCTTCTCTTATTTAATGGTACATCAGCTAGAAAGTTGTCTTCAATGAACTGGTTAAAATGAGAATAATCCTCAACTCTGTCAACAGTTATTCTACTTCTTATTTCCTCAATTGATCGAATAACATTAAAATCTCCATTCATACATCAAGTGTTCCCTTCATCATCATTAATCAGAACACCCAAGTGATTCCATAAAGATAACCGACCACCACTATCAAAAGGAGAATAAACATCTGCAATAGGAAAGTCATGCCCTAACTTTCTAAAACACCCTTTTATAATCAAAATATTTTCAATATTGAATGAAAATTTCACAGCCACCTCACTAATATTCCATAATGTCAATAAACCTCCAGATGCCCCTACGGAGGGCCAAAAAGAATAGCCTACCTCAGAGGATCCCCAAAGATACCTACACATAGCATCTTCGATCACTTCTAATTTCATTTACTGAATGGTCATGTTTAGTGGACATTTCTCTCTCACCAACCTTTGAAACCCCCTCCCCTCAATGCCTCTTTTCCTAACCACCTTACTGTCTCATTAAAAGAAACATTCTTCATTATATCCACCCTACTCCCTCTCCATAACCCCAAAAACACCATAACATAAAACTTCATTTTCAACCCCAATAACTTTATCCCTTCCACCTCACCACCCTCACATCCTCCCTAATTTTTAATCCAATCACCTCTTCCTCTTAACAAAACACTGAACATATTTGAACAATCACCCTTGATCTTTAACCCTATAGATTTTCCAATCACACAAACATCATCAATAACCTCTTAAGGCTTACCATATACCACCATCCAATTTTTCCAATCCTCATTGGAAAGCTTGAAGCTTTAGAACTCACTAACAAATAAACCCCCTCCTTATCCTTAGAAGAAGGCCTCGATGACCTACTAGACAACTTTTTTTTCTCCCTTTAAGAAATTAAATTAAATCAAACCTATCTTTAGTTGATAACCTTGCGACTATTTTCATATCAAGAAAAAATGAAACAAAAATCCTATTACAAGATTTACACATGCATCTCCCATTATCCTGGTTACTATGAATAGTTCCAAGTTTATCACCCTAAGAACATATTTCCTCCATTTTTCTTTCTTTTGATAAATCCATAACTCGAAGGATCGCGTCGTTCATATGAAGTTTTTAAATTAAAATCTTCCTAAGGTCACTCCTCCCCGCCTCTTTGCATTTCATTTGCATCTACTGACCCTTCAACGTGTAGTTGATTCACGAGGTTATCAGCCAAGGACACATCCTCAAACTCACAGCTCGATTCAGTACCCTGTAACTAATTTTCCTATTCATATTCAACTAAACACGTGTCATCTGCTAATCCAAACTCTATATCCTCCCCCATTAAAATGAAATGGAATAGAGTACTATTCATTATTTAGATATTCTATAATATATATATATATATATATATATATATATATATATATATATATATATATATATATATATATATAATCATCTTTCTTTTTTTAAGATCTAGTTACAAATAAAGAGAAAGTGGACAGACTAAAATAAATTATAAATATTTTATTTCTTTTTTATTCTCATTTTAAAAACTGTGTTATGTAGAATTTACACATGGTTTATTCATATATTCTTTTTTGGCTTAAATAATATTGTGGTCCTGTAAGTTAACGAGTATTTGCATTTAGTTCGATATTGTTTGGCCCAACTTTTTATCTATTTTTCTTCTCCTTATAAGGAGATGGAGGGCCAAACACAAATTTTATAAAGCTCTTATAAAAAAAAGTAGTTTTTTTTAAGACCAAAAATTGAATAAAAGGAGCTTGTAAAAAAAGCGTTGAAACCAACTTTTTTCGGAGCTTAAACCATGTCGTCGCGGTTCGAATCCCAATGAAAGCACTTTTCTTTAAAAAAACAGCACTTGTGCAATAGACGTAAGTTTTTCAATTTTTTCTATGGTTCATAACATCTAGAGTTATATTTTATTTTAAATCATCATTTTGGTAGATACTAGTATTGTCCAACTTTTTGTTTGTTTTGTATATTATACCTTATACTATACACTAAATTATATATGTTAATAATAATGATTTTCAATAATAACATTATGAATTTCTTGTACTATACACTAAATTATATATATGTTAATACAATAATTAATCAATACACATTATATATATACAACAACTTTTAAATTAAAAATAATTTTAAAGTTTAAAAAATAATTATAACCAAACAACTTTAACTTTACTTTAAAAGCTCTTATTTTTTAACTTTAACTTTAAGTAACTTTTAAGACTTAAAAAAGTTAGATCAAACGAGCTCGAATTCATAATTTTTTTAGGTCTAAATCCTTATATCTCATGTTTGTGTAGCATTTTATCTCTGACGTTAGTAGTCTGTTAAAAAAAACGTAGAGTAGGAAAACCGAAGTGACATAGAATGGCCTTTTATTTTTCTTTTCTTTAATATTTTGCAGATGTGGAATCAATATTTTGGAGGTCATTTAAAGGAGGACTACATAAAAAAAATACCATTTGCTTCATCTTCTTCCTCTTCAAAAAAATGTAGTTTTTCTTCTCTCTTTGTAACAGGTTGTTGTGTTTTTCTTCTATGTAACATGACAACACCATCTATAGGTAATTACTCTCATTCTCAGATCCCTGTTTGTGGTTGCCATAAGGCAATGTAGATGTTCATCTCAAATTCAAGTGAAAACCCTAAAATGAAGATTATGGAAATATGCAAATTCGGGTGTAATATCAAGTTGCAAGCTATTCTTGTGGGATGATGAGCTTCAGTGCAACATATCAAGTGAATCGAAAAATTCAATTGGTTGCAATTTCTCAGAAGTTAAGCAGGATCTAGGTTGCATAATCAAAGACGTTGAAGCTAAGAAAAAACAGAAGACGAAATTGAAGTTGGAAAACGAAAGGAAAAAGGCCAATTTGTTTAGGATGTTGATTTTGTCATGGTTTTGTTCTTTGCTTACCAAAAATGGTAGAGAGGTCCATATTCACGACATCTGTAATTTTTTATGTTTTAGTCCCTATAAGATGGTTATTTGTTGAATTTCATCCCTATATTGGTTAATTGGTTAAGAATTCAGACCCTGAATCGTTTTAGCATTTTGCATTTTGTCCCTATTTCTATTATGTAGTTTGAATGTCATCCCTTAATCTTAATGAAATGTTTCTTTTTAATTCTTGTTTATTACTTATGTAAGTGGGCTATAGTTGTAGTTTGCCTAATTCTTTAGTACATAAAGGTAAAAACAAAACATAATGATAAAAGACATACTTAGTTATGTCATTTTTTTATTAATCCAAAAGGCATAAGGTTGCAAAATACACAAAAGAACATAACTTGTTTCAAAAGCATAAGTTATCTTAGAATTACATAAAAATAATATAATTTGTCTCAAAAGCATAATTTGTCTAAGAATTACACAAGCAGGACATAAATTGTCTTAGAATTACATAAACATAACTTAATATAACGCCATAAGGCCAAAACACACAAATGCTAGAATCACAATGTTTTCTTCCTTGTCCTAGGACTTCTCCTTAATTCTAATTTCCTTGAAATTTTAGGTTTGTTACTCTTCTTCTTCTACAACAATGAGAATAATTAGAGGTTTAATGCTCAACTCAGAATAACACAAATCATTAGAATAAGATCCTTGAAACTTTAGGTTTAGTACTCAACTGGTTCAAGACATATAGGAGTATAAGAGCTAGGTTCAGCAGGTGCTTCAACTGTTGTTTGAACATGAGCAGATAAAAGATAGTTAGGTTCAAAAACTATTATACCAGATGGTACACAAGTACTCTGAGTTGGTACAAATAAATGCAACGAACAGATAATGCAACATAAGATTAAAAGATAAATGCAAAATACCGCAAATGAGATTGTCAACCCGAAGGGTCCCGTCGTCATATTGTGGTTGTCACCTCACATTCGCCTTCACCGTTCTCCAATGGCCACCACACTTCTCCTCCCAAATAACGACTGATGTCAAAAATCTTTTTCTGAATATTTAGAAAGGTTTTAGTGTTAACATAAGTCATTTGTCACGTCTGTTAAATATTAAAGATAAGAAAAATAAAATGTTATTCCACGTCAATATCGTTTTCCAACTAAGTGTTTTTTAAACAAATTACTAACGCCAGAGACGAAATGCAACACAAACATGAGATATAAGGACTTAAACCTAGAAAAAATTTAAGAACTAAACGCAAAAATTCACTAACTTAGAGGAAAAAAAATACTGTTTAATCCTATTTTTTTATTCTGTAAAATTTTATTTAAATAAAAAATAAAAAGAACTATTGAAATTAAATCCGTAAATAATAAAAATTGAAACTAGAAAAAAAGTGCACTAGTATTTAACACTTAAAACAAGAAAAGAAGAAAAAATAGTCAAAAATAAGATCAAAGCAAAAATACACTACGCACTGTTCTCTCGATTTCTAGGTACTCTCTTTCTCTCGATCTGTAACTAGATCTTCAATTTCCCTTTTTTTCTTCGCTTCAATCTTTCTCTATTTTCAATTTCACCAATCGCTTAATTTTCAATTCTGGGTTTCGAATATCAAATCCCCAAATTTTCTGTATTTAGGGTATAGGGTTTTATGCTATTGTTCATGATTTGGATCTTGTTTAAGTAGATTGTTATTCAACCCACTGAATCTGTAGTCCGTGATTTTCATCTTGCTGTTTGAATTGAGATGAATTATACAACATTGGGGATAGAAATTAAAAATTTATTGTACTGAATCTTTAGGGTTTGATTTTAGTTTGAATTGAGATGATTTATATAACATTGGGAAGGAAAATTAACTATTTGTTTGGTTTGGTTTGGTAATTTTTGGTTTAATTTGTAAAGACTGGATTTTACATTGATGTTGTTGGTTTGATTGCAGAAAAATAATGCCTGGTCAAAAGGTTGAAACGGGTCATCAAGACACGGTTCATGATGTTGCGATGGATCACTACGGTAAACGGTTGGCTACGGCTTCTTCAGATCATACGATTAAGATAATTGGAGTGAGTAACTCGGCTTCACAGCATTTAGCAACTCTTACCGGTCATCAAGGACCTGTTTGGCAGGTGACGTGGGCTCACCCGAAATTTGGTTCTTTACTTGCGTCGTGTTCTTTTGATGGGCGTGTGATTGTATGGAAGGAAGGTAACCAAAACGAATGGATCCAAGCTCATGTGTTTGATGAGCATAAGTCGTCTGTGAACTCGGTTGCTTGGGCACCGCATGAGTTGGGTCTTTGCTTGGCTTGTGGTTCGTCGGATGGGAATATTTCGGTTTTTACTGCACGAGCAGATGGTGGTTGGGACAGTTCAAGGATTGACCAAGCTCACCCTGTTGGTGTCACTTCTGTGTCGTGGGCTCCTTCCTTGGCACCTGGCGCTCTTGTTGGTTCTGGTTTGCTTGATCCTGTACAGAAGCTTTGCTCTGGTGGTTGTGATAGTACTGTGAAGGTGTGGAAGCTTAACAACGGGCATTGGAAGATGGACTGCTTCCCTGCTCTTCAGAAGCATACAGATTGGGTTAGAGATGTTGCTTGGGCACCGAATTTGGGACTTCCAAAGTCTACTATTGCAAGTGCTTCACAGGATGGGAAGGTGATTATATGGACTGTGGCCAAGGAGGGGGATCAATGGGATGGAAAGATTTTGAACGATTTCAATACCCCTGTTTGGAGAGTTTCGTGGTCATTGACTGGAAATATATTGGCTGTGGCTGATGGGGGAAATAATGTTACATTATGGAAGGAAGCAGTAGATGGAGAGTGGCAACAGGTGACAACTGTGGAACCATAGAATCTGATCTTTGATGTCTACTCTTTGTTTATTGAGTTGAGATTATGGTTAGAAATTTGTTTTTAAAATTATAATTGTAACACCTTGTTTCTATGCGTATTATATAGTTGAGGAGTTATGTTTTGTGATACCTTTAGTTCCTTGAACATTGTGAACCATCAAACATACATTATGTGCTTTCAAGAATGAAGTTAAACAGCTTGATTTGTTTTTTTCTAGATAGATATCAAAGATCTTTTTCAGGTATACAATGTGAGGTTTCAATACAGTTTTGGTATTATATTTACATCAGTTGTTTAAATTTGTGGCTATTGCATATAATTTTAGGACTCGTGGTTCGTAACTTATAACCTCTGGTGCATATTTGGTAAGGGTTCATATCTTTTTAGGATAAGTGTTAATGATCGATAATCTTTAATTGATAGCTATTGTTTTCTGTTAGCTGAAGTTTGTTGCTACTGTATTGCTTCATTCCTTGTATGTAAGGCATAATTTCTGGAAATATCCATCATACAACTAGATTAAAGAACATTACCAATAATTCCCAAGAACTTTTACTAGATTAAATAGCTTCCTCGGTAGTTTATTTATTTGATACTAGTCTTGGTTTGTTTTTGTATCTTTTTTTAGTATACTTTTTAGTTCTCAATGTTTCTTTTGTGGTTATACTATTTATCTTTGGTGTGAAGGTGTAAAATTGGGAAGAATCTCCAAAATCTGTGTAGTATCACTACAAGCTGTTTTATGAGCTGATGTTTAGTTCTAAATCAAAATATTTCGGTCACTACACATGTTGGAATTTCAATGAGGGATAGATTTGTTGTTTAAATAATATAAAAAGATTGATCAATATCATTAAACATTGTGATTGAGAAATACACAAGAAAATTAAGCACAAGTATTACATTGCATAGAAGGAACACAAACATTATGAGAAACACATGTTACATGACCTTATACTTCCAATTTCTCAATTCACCTTTAATGAAAATTAGCCCTATGCTTCGAATTCAATAAAAAAAAGTAAGACCTCATGTGAAAAAGTTGATCATATGTTAAAGAAACTTGCACAAGGTCTTCCATTAGTTCATGGAGGTTTAGTTTTTTTAACAAGCACACAAACTCAGTTCATGAAGGTTTAATTTTTTTTAACAACTACACAAACTCAATTCATGTATCTTTATATAACTTTGGTTTGTTTTACGCAAATTTAATTTAAGTACATCTTCGCAAACTCGGTTTATAAATATTTCATATAATCTCAGTTAAAAAATATCTACATAAATTCAATTTAATCATGTAAGTAGATGAATTTTCAGAGTCTAAATCTTACACACTCAATTCAAGTATGGTTATGCAACCTCAATGCAAATAAGTTTAAGCAAATCCAATTCAAGTATCTTTATATAATATTTAAATTTTTTATATGAAATTATGGACTGGCTAGTATGAGCTTTTTTAAAACCTAATCGGGGGTGTAAATTGAAATTATATGGTGAAACTAGAAGTTTTCTTACAATTTTCACCCATTAAAAACTGATTAAAAAGTCCAAACTCCAAAGTAGCCAACACTAATCAAAAACTGAACGTGTAAATGTCTTTCTTGCCCCTAAGTTAGTATTACGCATCTCTCACAAGACACAACATTCGATTCGGTTCAGCTTATTTGGCTAGGCTTTCTCCAACCGAGCCGACCCGGACCGGTTTTCCGGTCCAATCTACTTTTCTGAATCGGTTCGTTTCATTGTTCGTTTTTGCTCAATGAAACTGATACGTTTGGTGTATCAGTGAGATCTATCTCCGATTCAATGGCTTCTACCTACCGTGATCGTACGTCGGAGTTCCGATCACTGACGGAGACTCTAAAGAAGACTGGTGGCGGAGGAGAAGCCACCGCACCGCCGAATCAACAACCGTCTACATCTCAAGGTTCCTATTCAAGATCTGAATTCAACCGAAAGGCGTCACAAATCGGATTAGGAATCCACGAAACCTCACAGAAAATCGCAAGGCTCGCTAAGCGTAAGCTATTTCATCATCATCATCATCATCATCATCGTTTATTTTATATATTGAATTGAATTTCTTGTAATGATTTGTTATTGGTTGGTTGTTGTAGTGGCGAAGAAATCGTCTCTGTTTAATGATCCGATTATAGAGATTCAAGAACTGACTGCATTGATTAAGACTGATATAACGACGTTGAATTCAGCTGTTTTGAATTTGCAAAATATTCAGAAATTTGATTCGGCTGATGAGAATTACTCAGAAGATAGGGTTGTGCATTCTAATGCTGTTTGCAATGACTTGAAGAATAAGCTCATGGGAGCTACAAAGCATCTTCAAGATGTTTTAACTACAAGGACAGAGGTAAATTATATGTTGATCACACAAACTTTACAAACTATTTGCACCAAAGTAACTTATATCTGTATCCAACATTTTGAATGATTTAACGATTGAGGCTCCGTTTGATAAAATTAAACCGTAAGTTAGCATATAGTGGAAAAGCTAGCTGATAGATGAAAATAAATAGCTTATAACGGGATAGCTTATGTTTGAAAAGCTAGTTGATTGGGTTAAAATGTTTGGTAAATTTAGTTGTTGTGAATATAAAACAATCGAGCAATCAAATTTTTATGCATATCACATGCCATACAATTTTTCTCTCGCCATGTAATTTATGTTGTGAATGTATGTCATTAACCCTAGAAATTTATGTTGTGAATGTATGTCATTAACCCTAGAACATCAAGGCTCATGAGAATAGGAAGCAGATATTTTCCAAGAACCCTTTACAGCATCAGCCAAAGCAAACTACTGAGCCGCCACCTTGGTCAAATTCAACAAATGCATTTGAAACTGAGAGTTTGCTACAAACACCAGGGTAAGTAATTTGATTATCATGTTAATTGTAAAGTGTGGCTTTGTTTATTATACCTTGGTCTCGGGAGTTTTCCTTCCCAACTCTGCCCATTATGCAAAAATAGGGAAGTGGCACATTGCGCAAATACTTGAAAGTTGTTCTGGTGGTTGTCACTTTCTAGTTTTGTATGGAGCATCTGTATTTGAAAAATTTTAAACTACTATATTCCTCAATACTCTTGTTGTCATGTCATGGATTGATCAATGAATGGTACAATCTGACTATATGTATGTGAATGTGCGTTAGTCTTAATTTCTAACTGTCAAGTATCAATACTTCATTTCTTCCGTAACAGAAACACTGACATAGCGGAGCTTTCATTCTTGTACAAGAAAGCATAAAGCTAATATAACTTAACTCAAGCTCATGAGAGCTTGTATAGAGTCTCCCACATAATATAAAACACTTGTAATGTAACCAAGCCTACTATAACTCTTTAAAAATTTAGTCTTGAAGAGCGAAGAACCTTTCCTTGAATGATTTATAATAATGGATCTACATGTCTTATTTGTTGAAAATAATACGCCTTTGATGTTTAATTCCTTAAAATTGATTGTCTTGTGCAGACCACCATCAAATGGAGTTCCTCCAGCTGGCAATCAGCTAAGGTTTGTCCCCTGTACATTTTCTTTTAAAGCTATAAGATCAAATTGTCCCCTGTACACTTCTATTTTCTATATAACATGATTATTTGCTGGTCTCTAAGAATCCCAGATTTTACTTTTAAGCTAGCATTTTATGTAAAATGTAAAAACTAGTGGCTTTCATTTGGTTCTCATGGATTATAAATCTCTTATTGTGTATGAACTTAAGCAGACCTAGTCCAAGAAGAACAGAAATTAGTACTGAGCTTTCTGAATGTAACCGAGGAGTGGAGTTCTCACAAGCAGGGAATCATCTTAGGGACCTATTCATGAAATGGCAGGAAACAAACGTAATGAAGAAGTAAAAAACCCAGAAGATGCTCTGAAAATTCAGAGTTGCACTTTATTCACATAGAAAACCATCTACCCTAATCGGGCATGCAAAAAAAGCCTCCCCCTTTTCACTTGTTTAAATTTCCACCACTAACCTCATTTACACCAAGTAATGTGTAGTTCCCAAAGGTGATCCAGCCAAGCCAACCCTCCTCCCAATGACTGTCAAACTTTCGAGTTAACTCATAAGTCATAATCAACTAGTTTTCGACTATAGGTATCAAAACTGAGTTAACTCGCTTACAAAATCATTTTTGTATTAATTTGGCTAGACTTCATAGATTGGGAGTTTGGCAATGATTGGATGAGTCTATGACAAATGGTTAATTTTCCTCGGACGTGCCTAAAATGATAGTAGTTAGTGTTTTTAAAAGAAAATGCAACTGCTAAAGGATACAACAACATAGTACAAAAACATTAGCCTTGGAGTTATAGCACTTGACTCCACAAACTGCTCTAATATCCCAACACATAGCCATAAAAGATTAATGATGTTGTATTAACCCTATAACTCCAAGCACAAACGAAGTCGCAAACTCCAAAACATGATAAACCCATCGTTGTAAGTTTACATCCAAAAGACCACTAAGGTGAATGAACCCAGCTCTGTAGAGTTGAAACCTAGCTCGGAATCCTGCTCAAATGAGGGGAACCCAGTCCAAACCATCCTTTGGTCTTTAGTATTTTTGAACCCTGTGATTTGTCAATATATCCATCAGTTATGGTACTGTCTTGTCTGGTGTCAGTTATGCCCGTCGTTTTTCTACAAATCAAGCTTCAAACATCTTGATAGTTACATCCTTTCTGATTAAATATATTATTTGCATTAAATGAGTGGGCAATTACTAGAATATCACACAGGATAGTTGTTTAATGTGGTTCTTCAATTTAGAACTTGTCATATCTCAATTATTTGGCTAATGACTTACCAAGCTTATGAATGGGCTGATAAATATTTATGCTTAGGTTCTTGATATCTGTTGCATTTTGGGCCTGAGTTGCTTAAATTTTTTAGGTATGCTTAGGATGTGTTTATTTTCTAACTTAGACTGCCATATGTGGTAAATTTGCTGTCATTGCTGATACAGGCGAAGGTTAGCCGTGGACAACAATCCATCCCAGCAAATGGAGATGTCTTTGGTACAACAGGTTGTTCCTCGGCATGAAGAATATGCCCAAAGTCGATCAACTGCTCTGCACAATGTGGAATCTACTATTACTGAACTTAGTGGAATCTTCTCTCATTTGGCTACGATGGTTGCCCATCAAGGAGAGCTAGCTATCAGGTTTCAACCTTTTCTTAAATTTTTGACAATTGAAGATTCAAATTGTCATGTGTGTAAAAAAAATTGTATCATTATAAATTATTCACAGGTTCTAGTCATTAATCTTAAACATGTAAATTGTAATTGACTCGGGCAGGATTGATGACAACATGGATGAGTCATTGGCAAATGTTGAAGGAGCCCGCAGTTCTTTATTGAGGCATCTCAACCAAATATCATCAAATAGATGGCTTATGATCAAAATATTTGCCATTTTGATATTCTTTCTGATGATCTTCATATTCTTTGTGGCCTAATGTACCAATCAAGGAAGTTTTTTTGTTTTTTGTTTTTCACAACTTATTTGGACTCATCTTCATCCTTCTGTGGCTTGCTGCCAAAGCAACTAAATGATGAGATGTACATATGAGATATGTATCCTATTTGCAAGTAGGTTTGGTTCAATGATCAGTAAACTTTTTGGTTCATGTATTCTGTTATTTGGCATCACTATTAAAAATGTTGTGGCAGGTAGGCCCCCAAGATTTTTAGGAGTTTGAATACAGATTTAAGTTAGAAATATCAGTTTGCATATAGATGAATCATCACAATACCGTTATGGAGGTGGGGCATAAGATGCGAAGAGCCAAAGAAAGGGCGCATCTATCATATCAGTTTCCACATTCTTTTCAAGTTACCATGTTAACATAATAGTAGTTTGTTTAGCTGTGTGTATAACATAAGAACCTTGCGGATACTGTAATATCAAAAGTTGATTTTTTTTTTCTCTAAAAGTATTGATGTATAACTATTTTTTAATTGAACATTCTTTTTGTTATTGATTGATATTTTGAAGATATTCGATGTGTCTCATGGTCTATCTATTGCAATGGTTGTTGTTTAAGGGAAGGGAGTTGAATAACTCACCTTATGGCTGCCTTCATGTTAGATGATTGTTTGTTCAATCTGCCTCTTAAAATGCTGCATTTTTTAAGTGTTTATTTTTAGTTTTGAGGCTTACCTGGATTCTAGTAAACCTCCAAAATCCAACTCACTCAAAAAAAAAAAAAAAAAAAATCCAAACAAAAAAAAAAGAAGCTAATTGGGATTAAATGACTTCTTTTTTTTTTTTTTAAATGTGGAGTTATTAACTCTATTTGATTATATGGGGTTGAAGATCATTTTGATTAAATGGGGAGTGATAACGTGTAGTAAAATGGTTATGTGGGGTTATATGGGCTATTTCTTTTTCTAATAGAAAGTTATTAGTTTTATTTGGCTAAGTGGGGTTAAAAAACTATTGTGTTTAAATGGCGAGTTATAATGTGTGATGATGGTTAAGTGGGGTTAAGTGACTATTTTATATTTTTAATGTAGAGTTTTTAATTTTATAAATTTATTAAATTATAATTATTATTTATTATAAATTTTTGTCGGGAAATTTTGGTGGAAAACTTTTATATTTTCTTTTCTTTTCTTTTCTTTTTTTAAATATGGATTTACTAGTTGTATTTATTTAATTAATTAAAGTTAATATTTATTATAAACTTTTGGCAAAAAAATTTGGTAAATAAAACTTGTTGGACTATAATTTAGTAAAAAGAATTTCTACAATTATAATTTAGTTTGAAAAGAAAAAAGATAGTAAGAAATTATTTATTTATTTTTAAAAATAGAAATGGTAGTAATGGTTGAGAAGGATTAATTTATAATAAAGTCCACTATTAGCTACATAAAGAAAGTGTTGGATAAGCTACTTAATTTAGGCATGGAAGTGGGGTGACATTGGGACGATTTTTATCTTCTTTGAATTTAAATTCAAATCTTAATCTTTGATAATTTTTTTGTTATCAATCTAAATTTCCGTCAAGAATAAAGAGTTAAGTTTCAAATTCACGAGTTTGGATTGAATTTGAGTTTTTTTTTTTTTTTTGTGTGTTGTTTCTCAAGTGTTATCCATTTTTTAAAATGAAAATAATATTATTCTTTAATATTAAATTATATTACAAATAAAAAAGTAAAAAAATATTTAAAAAAAAAACAAACACAAATTTTAAAAATAGAGTAAACAAAAATATCAAAACATTAATCAATACAATTAATATTCTAAATTATCAAAACTGATATAAAATACAAACACATATAAACAAAACGAGTTTGAGATGAGTGGGTACTAGCGTCTTCATTACTCGGTCTATTTCTATATTTTGTAATGGAAGAAAATCCAAAGTCAAATCTAAATCCAGTCAAAGCAAAATTTTTTCATAAAATCTGAAACAAGTTCAGATGAATTTCTGGGAAACCAAATTCTATTGTCTTGTTTAAGTTGATTAACGCTAGGGTTTTAGAATAATAATTTATGTTTTCTTTTAACTAAACAAGTTTATTATTATATATTTAGAATGTGTTTGTTAATCAAGATAGGATATGTTAAATTATAATTTTTTGAAAGAATTAAACTTTATTGAAACAAAAGAAAACAATACAGCCCAAGACGATCAAACAATCCATCCACCCAAAGAAAACGTTGCACAAACACAATTAAGGCACCAAAAGTTTACTCACATGTTTCCTAAGTTTAGGCTTTAACCAGACCGTGTACACAATAATATCAACCATTGTTGC
Organism: Vicia villosa; assembly: GCF_029867415.1. Taxonomy (NCBI): domain Eukaryota; kingdom Viridiplantae; phylum Streptophyta; class Magnoliopsida; order Fabales; family Fabaceae; genus Vicia; species Vicia villosa. The sequence continues at coordinate 251,254 of NW_026705791.1, read as the reverse complement.
CAACACAAAAAGCATTTATGAGTTTCCAAATTTTGTAGACCGTCTTAGCTAAAACACACTTTAGGATGGCATCTCACAAGCACACTCATTATATCACACCCTTTAGACCATCTCCAATGGTAGTTCCTTCTAATAAGTTCTCCACCTAGACATGCCACATTATAGTACCATTGCATTGCAATGCAACTATGAAAAAATTATGGTACCCAATCAAATTAGTTTATGAGGTAAAGTTGTGGGCCCAATAATAACTTTTTAGAATTATACAATTAAAATAAAAATTATAAAAATTATTTTAAGATGATGTGGCTAGTGGGACCCATAAAGAACCCAAAAATGGGTTACACCATTGGAGATGCTCTTAGAGTAGTAACGATCGATCCACTTGGTCCAAAGACTACCAGCCTTGCCAGATAAGTTCCAAAGTAACTTTATAAGGTTAGCCTTGTTCTACTCCACAAGAGATATAATGCTCAAACCACCTTGTTTCCTAGTAGCACAAACTTTCTGCCAAGCTATTGGAGATTTCCTTGAAATTTTTTCAATACCAGACCACACACACTGCCTCTACATTTTTAATCACCTTCTTGGGTACAGAAATGCATTGCATCTAATAGTTGGCAATGGCAAAAACAACACATTAATCAACTGAGTTATGCCAATAAAACTCAGGAGTATGGAACTTCAATGCTTAATTCTAGCCATTATTTTATCAACCAAGATCATGCATTTCCCAACAGACAAATTTTTTTCTAGTAAGGGGTATGCCAAGATATCTAAAAGGAAGTGACTCAATAGAAAACATGGCTAGATTCTAAATTACCTGCTTATTGCTTTCCTCTACATTGTCAAAATAAACTTTACACTTGTTAGGGTTGACATATATGCTTGTGGATTGGGAGAACTCCTTGAAAGTTTGCATCATCAAATCAATGAAAATAGGATCACCCTGGAAAATTTAAGAAAATACATTAACTTTTAAATTTGTTATAATGTCTTTTTAGTCATGATTTCTATTTTAAATTTGAGTTCCATTACAAACCAACCTGATAAAAAAATAAATGACTTTTGGGGAGAATCGATTTCGACAGTAGTGTACATAATGAGTACATGTTTAACCAAGAAAATAGTTGAGAAGACACCTTGTTATTCATCTTAGAGTATTTGGATCAATGTGTTGCAGGAATGTACCTGAGAAATTAAGGAAGAAGCTAGATGATCAAAGTCAGACCATGGTGGCATAGTGCTCATAGGTTATCATTCGACTAGTGCATATAAATTGTATTTTCCAAATGATAATAAGCTAGTGATCGGTAGAGAAGTTCTGGTGGATGAAACTAAAGGGTGGAATTGGACTTGGGAGTCGGTTCTACATATGCAACAGACAATCCCAATTGTGCTTGAAGAAGAAGACCAACAAACTGAAGTTACAACCGATCAAAATGAAGAACCACGTGAGAAAAATGTAGAAGATTGACTATAGCGAGAATTAATTCAACAAGGATAGTTGGATATGAAAGATTTCCAAATCAAGCAATTAATGCAGATGGTGATCTCATAGAAGAAGCAATGATAATGGCTGAATCAGAACCAATTAATTTGGATCAAGCCATGAATGATTTAAATTGGTTGGTAGTCATGAACGAAGAACTCAAGGAAATTGAGAAGAAAAAGAACTAGGAGCTTGTCGAAAGATCTAACAAGAAGCCAATTGATGTGAAGTGGGTGTTCAAGATGAAACTGAGGCCAAGTGATGATTTTGTAAGTAAAACATTGTACAAATAATTCATTGGATCATTGAGGTATCTTTGCAACATAAGGCCATATATTTTTCAAAGTGTCGGGTTGTTGAGCAGATTTATGGAGAATCCACAAGAATTTCATCTCACTGCAGTCAAGAGGGTGTTGAGATACATAAAATATATTATCGATCATGGTGTACTGATGTCAAGGTAGAAGAATATTGTAACGCTTCAGAGTGCTTTTGGGATGATCGACTGACTCCACAAACCAACACGAGTCTTTTCAACATGCTTTGACATGGTTCGTCCTTGAACCACATCGTACTGGGAGAGGTCCGACTCTGATACCATTTGAAACGTTCCAGAGTGCTTTTAGGATGATCGACTGACCCCACAAACCAACACGAGTCTTTTCAACATGCTTTGACCTCACTCACATGCTTTCCGGGAAACTTTCCAGAAGGTCACCCATCCTAGAATTGCTCCAAGTCAAGCACGCTTAACTATGGAGTTCTTATGGAATGAGCTACCAAAAAGAAGATGCATCTTGTTGGTATAGGTAGTACCCATCAATCCTTATAAGCTTTCCTTCAACCATGCAATACCAGCACAGCCTCAGGTTCCCTCTCATTCCGATGTGGCGACCACCCTAGCCCTCTTCGGTATTAGGTGTTACATGCGGTGCAACCACCCCTCGCCTTCTTTAGCCTCGGGTGTTACAAATACCAAAACAAATACAAAAGTACATGGTTACACTGATTCATTTTAGTGGAGATAAAGATGAGAAGAAGAGTATTATACGGTACATATTCATGACTGGAGGTGTTTTCGATCTCTTGGAGCTCAAGAAAGCAAAACATTGTGGCTTTGTCATCTTGTGAAGTTGAATACGTGGATGTATCATATACAACATGTCAAACAATATGGATAAAGATGCTGCTAGAAGAGTTCAAGATCATGGAACCTAAAAAAATGAAGTTGTTTGTCGATAACAAGTCAACTATCGACCTAGCTAATCATTATGTGTGCCATAGTCTAAGTAAACACATAGAGAGGAGGTATCATTTTCTCAAGAATCAAGTAAATAAAGGAAATCTTGAACTTGAGCATTGCAAGACCAAATGGTAACTAGTTGATGTACTCACCAAGTCTCTGAAGAAAACCAGGTTTGATGAGTTGAAGAGAAACATTGGGATGAGAAGCCTTAAAAGCGTGAATTATGGGGGGGGGGGGGGGGGGGGGGGTGTTAGAATATGTAATTCATGGTTTCAGTAAACAAGTTTATGTTCGACAGAGGTGAAGCAATTGGAGTCGACATAGTTAAGATAGTTGAGTAGATTCGTTGAATACATCATATAGTTGTTGTGTTAAAGTGTAACTTGTATGTTTTGGGTTTTGGTTGCCTATAAATAGGCATGTTATGTTATAAATAGATACGACAACTTCAATTTAATAAAATCTCCTTTTTTTTAATATAATTTTCTCACTTCTCTCTCTTTTCTTCTTCTTCTTCCTGGAACTCTAATTGTTCCAACAAAAATAATATGATATATTTATTTTTAATAGAAATGCGGATAATAAGTACGTATATGAGTACTTACATGTCCATAAGACACAGGTACGAGTTCTAACGTTGATACTCTAGTGGGTATGAGTTAGGTACGAAATATTTTTTTTCAACATAGGAATGTGTACTATAGTACTCTATCTAAACTCTATTCATTCTCTTCCCTATATGAGATCCAATAATTTAATATTTTATCTTTTTAAAAAATCTAAGAAAAATTAATATCAATAATTACTGTAATTTATCATTTTCTAAATTCTTACGAAGTTATCAAAATAAACTAATCTCATTGAAGGGGTAGCAATTTTAACATATGGTAAATGTTTATAAATAAAGTGGCATTATTATATTCTCTATGGAATAAGAATAAGAAAAATAATATTCTCTTAATAAAAAAAATATGTAAAAATAGATTTAAAAAGTCAGATGTTTTTTAATCTAAATCTGGTCCAAATACACTTTTTTTTAAAAAAAAAAAAAGTAAAATGACATTATATAACATTATTAGAAGTATATAACATAAATATAATGAAGTGTGATAAAATATTAATATTTATATTACTATAAATAAATTATTGATATTTATAAATCAATTTTTTAATTAAATAATATAATAATTAACACAATACAACTTTTTGACTAATATAATATGGCATTTAAATTGTTCAAACTAAGAAAGTGTTTCAGTATTTAAAACATTGAATCTTACAAATTAAGTTTTTTTTATACTAGTGGTTTTGGACTTTTCATAAAATATTAAAAAAATCTCTGTTGTAAGAAAAGATAAATTATAAATGATTTTATAATATTATTTTTTATTAATTATATAAAAAAAATAAATTTAAATAATAAAAAAGTATATGATAATAAATATTTAAGAGTATAATAAAAAAAATAACATCAATGATTTAAACAACTTATATTTTAGTACAATTTATTCCCCAAAGCGATTTATAAATAAATAAAACGGAGGGAGTAATACATGTCATGTATATTTAATGTTTAAAGTTTATTTAAGTATGATATGATACTTTCCTCTACGATAAATAGGGATGATAATGGGTAGGGTATGAGCAAGGTATTATAGTATTTGTTCACATATAAGCCGTTTAAAAAAAAAAACCTCATCCCCAAATTCATATATGTGTGGACAATAACGTTTATATTCATACTCTTACTTTATGAGTACCTAAGTATCCATATTCATCCTCGTTTACTTGTATTTATAATAAAAAATAATCAAATAATTATAGTTTATCATACATATAAAAAATTTAAAATTCACATATATATATATATATATATATATATATATATATATATATATATATATATATATATATATATAAATAAGAGACTGATATTTATATCATGACGTATCTTCAATATATTTTTCAATACTTTGATAAAAAAAATAAATAAATTTATTGAATAATCAATAATCAATGTATCTGACTTATATACTGTTTATATACATTAATTTTTTAATAAATTTGAAAATTAACTTTTAGATATAATTAAAAAGAAAGTCATAATAAGGAATTGAGAGTGTTTTTCATAGAAAATATTACATTTATAGCTAATATAATAAACTTCGATGTTCAAATAAACTAGAGTCTAGATAATTACTTTCTATGACACGCACTTATATATAACTAGTGATAGAGAGTTTTAGATAGTGAGAGAGAAATGAAGACGAGCAAAGTTGAAAAGAATGTAACATGGTCTTTGACACTATGTTTTGTGTTAATTTCTCTCATCACAATCTCATTTCCATTTTGTGAATCATTCGACTATGGCCAAGCCTTGTCACATAGTCTCCTCTACTTTGAGTCACAACGTTCAGGTCACTTACCCTACAATCAAAGGGTCAATTGGCGTCACCATTCTGGTCTCAGTGATGGCCTAGAACAAGGGGTAGGTACATTCCATATATATATATATATATATATATATATATATATATATATATATATATATATATATATATATATATATATATATATATATATATATATATATATATATATATATATATATATATATATATATATATATATATATATATATATATATATATATATATATATATATATATATATATATATATATATATATATATATATTATGCAGAGCCGTGTCGAACCTTTAAAAGATCTTGTGTATCGATCTGCAATTAGTTTAAGTTGAATTGTGAATTTTTTAAATAGGTTATATTTAATCGTAAATTAACAGTATAATTATGCCTTTGATATTTTATGATATTTTTTTCAATAATATGATTATTGTTTTTGGGCACTCATAGGTGGACCTGGTGGGAGGCTACTATGATGCAGGAGATAATGTGAAATTTGGACTACCAATGGCTTTTACCATAACTCTCCTTTCTTGGGCTGCCATAGAATACGGCGAAAAAATCGCGAGCGCCGGCGAATATGCCCATACAATGGAGTCTATCAAATGGGGGACTGACTATTTCATCAAGGCTCACACAAAACCAAATACTTTATGGGTAGAGGTATTTTCTTTTCTAAAATTATAGTTTAGACTAATTAGATTTCGAAAATTTTCATGATCAAATTCATTCAATTCAAATGATTTTTATATTTGATTTTAATTCTCAGGTGGGTGACGGAGAAACGGATCATTATTGTTGGCAGCGACCGGAGGACATGACAACGTCAAGAAGAGCTTATAAAATTGACGAAAACAACCCCGGCTCTGAAGTTGCTGGCGAGACTGCGGCAGCCTTGGCATCCGCATCAATTTTGTTTAGAAAAACAAATCCACATTACTCTCAACTACTCTTGCATCATGCCCAAGAGGTATATAATATAGATATTAATTAATTAGTTAGTAATTTGATTTGATTTGATTTAATTTAATTGAAGTTAAATTTTAATTGATTGTTACAATGTTGTAGTTGTTTGAGTTTGGTGACAAGTTTAGAGGTAAATATGATGAGAGTGTTGAAGAGGTTAAAGGGTATTATACTTCAGTTAGTGGTTACATGGATGAGTTGTTATGGGCAGCACTATGGTTATATAAGGCTACAGAAAAAGAAGAATATTTGAAATATGTTTTGGAGAATGCTTATGATTTTGGTGGGACTACTTGGGCCATGACAGAGTTTAGTTGGGATGTTAAGTATGCTGGTGTTCAAGCCATTGCTTCAATGGTAAATCCTTCTTTCTCACACTCTTTAAGTTTTATTATATGTTTCAATAAATAGAAAAAGGAATTTCTTAGTTTAATTTCTATGGATTAAACACATCATTTGTGTCACATAATATAAATACTAACAAATATGTTAATTTTCTAGTAACATATGTATTTTAAAAGTTATTGATCTAAATATTGACAGCATAAAAAGAGTTTTGAGCCATTTGTTTTAACTTTACAAAAATGCATTCTTTTTTTAAAAAAAAAATTGATTTTTATGAAAAAAAATTAAAATACTAAAAAAAAAATCTCATTTTTTATAAATTAAAAGATCAATTTTGATATCCAATAACATAATATTATTGAAGATTAAAGTATGGTCAAGTCAAATAATTTTCAAAAAAGGTATATTTCAAAAATAATTTTTATAATATTTATTCAAAATAACTTTCAAATTTAAGTGATTTTTTAAAATTTTAATATCCCAAAAAATGTTAGAATAAAAAAATTAAATACCTCAAATATTATTTTATAATATATATATATATATATATATATATATATATATATATATATATATATATATATATATATATATATATATATATATATATATATAGGGAATGTATCAAGTAGGAGGAATTTTTAAATAAGAGATAGGAGTATTCAATGCTAATCATTGGATTAATCAAGAGAGAGAAATAATAATTATATTAGTATTTTAATAAATAATTTATTTCTCTCTCTTGATTAATCCAATGGTTAACATTAAATCCTCTTATCTCTTATTTAAAAACCCTCCTACTTGTAATTTTTATATATATAAAGTATTTTTAAAAATAAGAATTTTGTAATTTTCTTAAAAATATATATAACATATAAACCATTAAAAAAAACAGAAACAAACGGATCCTACATTACTATTAAATTTTAAAAAATAAATAAGCTCTTAAAAACATTTAACTTAAAGGAATCCTATTTGAAATGTATTTTATATTTGAAATAATAATAACATAATCTCTCAATTCACCCCTCTAAAATGCAGGGGATTCATAATTTCTTTCATTTTTACTAAAATATATTGTAATTTTGTTTAAATATAAATCTGATACATTTATTATTTAATAAATTTTAAAAACTAAAACTTACTTATAATAAAAAATATAAAAAAATTATTTTTTAAAAAAGTAAATTGAAAAACTACTTAATAACCAATATATTTTTAAAAATGGATTAAAGTCCAATTGAAAAACAAGTCGTTAATTATTATTATTTTGGTCAGAACTCCATCATTGGTTATTAAAGTTTATTTTGTTTTTAATTATTTATTCTAACTTTCAAGAAAAAATATTTTTAACATTAATTTTATCTATGATCAAACACAATTATAATAACAATATGTGTTTTAATTTGCCAAATAAAATTGGTTTTACTTCAAAAGCTTAGTTTATTTTTTGTTACAAAAAAAAAAAATCACAATTGGATTTGAAACTATATTAATATGATTTTGTATTGAGTTCAAAATTTTACTTTAACTTTTTTTTTTGTTGACAAATTTACTTTAACTTTTACAATCATATATTTCTTTATTAATATTATTAATATTATTATTATTATTATAGACTCTATATGGTCTTATTTATATGAAAATATTTATTTGTATTTGATCTTCATATTTTTTTAGATATATTAATTATTTAATGTATTTAAGAAGTAAATTTTTTCTTACAAATAAATTCAAATGAAATATTTTCAAAGAATTTAATTGATATAAATTGTTGGTATGAAATTCTTGCATTCAGCATATACTCCCTCTGGTCCTTATTATAAGAAGAAATTTGGTCCTTATTATAAGAATAAGTTTACTTTTTAGATTCACAGAATGATTAATGTATTTGGCATATATATATGGACTAGATACATTAATCTTTCTATGAATCTAAAAAGTGAACTTCCTCCTATAATATGGACTAGAGGAAATAACATCTATTCATAAATATGACTTTTTAATTATTATTATTATTATAATAAAAGTCAAAGCAATTCAATAACCAAATACTTTTAATTAATTGATTGTATAAAATTATTTACATTACCAAAAGTATAAGTTAAATGTATTTTCAAATATATTGACATTTTCTTTTAACAGCTTCTTATGCAAGAAAAACACAAGAAACATGAAGTAATACTCAAACAATATCGTTCAAAAGCAAATTATTATATTTGTGCATGTCTTAACCTCAACAACGCAAGTAAGAATAATGTGGATCGCACTCCAGGAGGGTTACTATATATTCGACAATGGAACAATATACAATACGTAGCAAATGCAGCTTTTCTTCTCACAGTATACTCAGACCACCTCTTAGCCACAAATCAAAAGCTACAATGCCAAAAAAGTGAAGTGGATCCTAATGAAATCTTTTCATTTGCAAAATCACAAGTTGATTATATATTGGGTTCTAATCGAATGAATATGAGTTATTTGGTTGGCTATGGTCCCAAATTCCCACAAAGGGTGCATCATAGGGGTGCATCCATTGAATCCTATAAAGAAAATAAGTGTTTTATTGGATGCACTCAAGGCTTCGATAATTGGTATGGAAATCCTAAGCCCAATCCAAACATACTTATTGGTGCTCTTGTTGGTGGGCCTGATAATAATGACCAATTTAGAGATGCAAGAGGAAATTACGAGCAATTGGAGGCTTGCACATACAATACTGCTGCACTTGTAGGGGTTTTTGCTAGATTATATAATTTAGAGTAACCAATTTTTATAACTCGTAACTAAATAACATTATAGAGAAATAAAATTTGGTATAGTGTATTATTAATGTTGTTATTGAATAGTGCTTATTTAGACAAAGCTCTTGTATCTTTAGTATATATAGTAAGATATAAACTATATATTAATGCATTCAAAGTCTAGAACATGATTTGAATAACTAATTGATTGTTTATATTTGTTAGGATTTGTAGCTTTTGATCAAACATGATTTTTAAATGTGATTTTTACACTGAAATTTATTGTTCAACTCACTTTTGCAAGAATTTCTCCAAACATAAATTACTTTACCTTTAACTAACTTTTATCCAGAATCAGTTTTATATGATCAATTCACTCAAAATCAACTTTTTTCACCGTAAAACCAAACACACGCTACATCAGTTATTCTCTGACCAAGTCCTTTCCTCAAAAATTTGATTTCATCTTGCAAAACCATTAGTTTAGTAAAATGAAGCTTTTTTTCTGTTTCAATTTTCTAGTTTTATATCACATTACTTTTTTTCTAAGTCATTGTTTCTATACTCGCGATTTCCCAATTTATAGGTTAATTTTTTTTTCAATTGGGACAAACTTGCAATATCAAAATGTAGTCGATCTTTCTCCTTGAAGAACTTATAGACTACAAATTAAGCATCTTTATCTTCAATTTTCTCACTCCGTCCTCATGGTTAAGATCATTTTCCTCACTTATTATAATTAAGGTTTCTAACTAACATTCATGTTTTAATTACCCTCTTTTTAACATTGCAAATTTGCAATTGATGAGTCATAGATGACTTTCTTCTATGGTCCTTAAAATTCTAATTTCATCCTTTAAATCTTAACCTTTTTATGAGTGGCTTCAGGTTGCTCGGTCAAATTTGTAATCTTGTTGACGATTCGTAGAATATGAATATCTAAATCCACAATTTATTTTTGCAACTGCACTATTTTCAAATTTATTTCTTCCCACACATTATGAAGAACTTCTCACTTTCTTTAATTTGACATTCAACTTGAAAATATCTTCTTTTGAAATTTCCTTTTGTTTATTCAATGCCTCTTATTTTAGCTACAATTCTTCGTGCACTTTATCAAATTGACCCTTTTTCTATTCAATTCTCCTTGCACATTACCAAGTTGTTTCTCACTTTTTAAAATTTGAATATACAACTTAAAAGTATCTTCTCCCAAAAGCTCGTTTTGTTCATGCAACTCATACTCTTTTTAAGCTCTATTTTTTTGTGCACAACATCATTATGACCATCATTATTCTAAACTTGAAATATCAACTTGTTAATCTCTTGTTCTAAAAGATAAAACTTGAAATGAGAAACTCTTTGATTTTCTTCCTTTTCAATGAACACTTTGAGCAAATCGAAATAATGTCTATTGTGTGTCTCTCACAAAATACACTACCCATATTTTTTGGTAACACCACAAAAATAATTAAAATATTACTATTACTATTGTTATTTCAATCTTTTATATTTTTAAGATTTTATCATTATTATTATTATCATTAGTAATAGTAATAATGTCATTATTATTATTATTATTATTATTATTATTATTATTAATGTCATTACTATTGTTATTATTATTATTATTATTAATATTATTATTATTATCACTATTTCAACTTAATATATTTTGTTATTATTAATATTATTATTATTATCATTATTATTATTTAGAACTATTAGAAATAATAGGGAGGGAATTTGAAGAAGAAAGAAATATAGAGAAAAAGGAGAAAATGGGAGAAAAATAGTGTAAGTAAAGAGAAAAGAGAGAAAAATAAAGAAATAGAGAAAAGAGAGAATTTTATATTAGGAGGCATTTGAAAGACTCTGCCTCAACTTAGAGGACTTAAAACCCTTCAAAGGTTCGATGTTTGTGTTCTTTAAGGAACAAGTATAAGTAAAGAGATACATCACTCTAAAGATAACTTTCAGAGAGCAAGACCATGCCAAAGAAATAAAGGTCAAGTATTTGATTATTGATGTTCCCTCTTCCTAGTATATGATTAATGGACGGTCAACTTTTAACCAGTTGGACGCCGCCTTGTTCATTTTGTATTTATGCATGAAGTACATGCTCTGTAATGGGCGAGTAAGAGTTATCAAAGGAGATTAGAAGATGTCTAGAAAATTTTATGTAGAGAGTCCTAAACTGAAAAGGGTCTGCACTCTAGGCGTTATAAAAGAAAGAAACTTCCATAAGAATAGGATAATGGTCAAATATGGATTTAGGGAGGGTGGTACAGGATGAAGAATTATAAACATTAACCCAATTTTGATTATATAAAACTCTATCGAGCCTTCTCTCAACAAAAGCATTACAATGTTTTGCCATTGGACCATGTGAAGAAAGCACCACTAATAGGCTTATCTACCATGCAATTTAAATTAAACCAGGACTGAAAATTAAAAATAGAAGCCCTAAAAGGGGAGTGAGATCATGAGTGTTCATGAGCTCCTAATATGGCATTAAAGTATCCAACAAAGCACCAAAGGATAAGGTGATTTTAGTGAAGGTTAGATAAATCATTCCAAAGACCTCTTTTATGGACATGGCAAGTTGAAGCATAAATGGTTGTTATACCTAACAAAGTTTGATCTTTCTCTACAATAAAAGAATCAAATTGATCAAAAGAGCAAAGAATTTGAGGATTGTGCTGAATGGAACAAATGCACCATATATTAGAAAGTTTGGGGTGCCTGGTGTTGGTTGCAAACATTTTAAGGTTAAGAGAGTTGAGGAAGTTAGGAGGAAAAAAATTCCAAATTCATCCAAGGTTCAACTAGGACACAAAAGTCCGTTTTATGAGTTCTAAGAATGTTTTTAAGGACCAATTTTGTGGAAGCATTGGCCAAACCTCGTGCATTCCAAAAAAATGCATTTCATGATGATTGGTTTTGGGCACCAGATTGAGATCTGGTTAGGTAGGTGGTTTTGGACTTGGAATTTTGTCTTAGCTTTTTCTTTCTAGATTTTGTTAATGCTAGTTTGAATTTAGCAAGTTTGCCCAAGAGTTATGCAAAAACCTAGTGTTTCCTTCTGTATCTCTGTATTAACTTCTTAAGTATCATCATTAACTTGAGTAACATCCACAATTCAGACTCTTCTGAGCTTATGTGATCACTTGAATTTCCACTCTTGCTTTGAAGACTCAGATGAATCTCAAAATTATGAGCTTTATCTATGTTAATCTCTACCTCATGATAAAAATTAGGTTCAACATTATTCTACAATTGGTCCTGAACCTCCAATTCTTTATTCACTCCACTAGTTCTCCACCCTTATGAAGAGTATGTTTTTTGTGAAGGCAAATGTACAATACCCTTTAAGGGCTCCAAATTCTGGACAAAGGCAGTTTCAAAGGTTTCATCTTGTTTTTGCTTCTCTTTAACAGGAACATAAGTTTTGGTAGAATTAGGTTTTAAATTTGGAGGTTTTCCTTTCATACCATTAGACCAGTTCTTCATTTATAATTACTAATAAAATGCCCAATGCATTGACTAGCAGAACAAAATTCAGATATTCTATCATATTCAATTTCAACGAAAAAAAGCAAAACTTACTTTTTCCAATAGAAAATTGAAGTAAGATCTTTAACAAGGTCAATGTTTACTAATACTCTGATAAAGTGACCATAAGGCCTATCAAAAGGGGACTTGTTTGAAGAGGAATTTATACAAATAGGAATACCTATACTACTTGCAATTGCAAATATAATTTTGGACCTCCAATATTCACGAGAGAGCCCATGAATACAAATCTAAACCTGGGTAGAAGTTTGTCCAATAATAGCGGGGTTGAAATCTTTGCTCCAAGGGAAAAACTTCAAGACACTTGGACTCAGATTCAATGAGCTTACTGAACAGACTCTGTAGACATTGAACTCCCCACTTACCGATTGAACTCCAGAGGGTTACAAGTTTTGCTCTTAAACCTACCACAGTTAAGGGAGTTGTACCCTTCGGCCAAATGATGCATCCATGAAAATTATGCTCACATGACTCTAAACCCAGAATGCATTCTTCTTTAGGGATGAATATGGAAATTCTATCTCCCTTTACACAAGGAGTAAAAAGCTGGCTTAGAGGAATGTCACACACATTAAAAATGACTTCAGAGAAGAGAATGAAAAGGATTTTCATTAAAGATGAAAATCAAGAAGAAGAGGTTAGTTCAACAGTGCGCAAATCGCTATTCTCCCCTTTTGAAACTTAAAAATAATAACAAAATATCAACACATATGAGTTGAATTAGTAGTTGCAAACTTATTTTATATATATTTTTATTGTAAATAGTTATAGTAATAGATAAAGAAATCAAATAGGTTAAAAAGAAAATCACCAAAAAAATATAGCGAAAATCTAATCAGAAAAATAAATTAAAAAAGAAAAAAGAAAAAGGACATTTTGTTTCCCGCAACAAACAGTAACATCATTAGACCAAAAAACCAAACCCTGCAGCATTTCTTCTACATCGTGCTGAAACAAAGTCAATAATAATACTCCTTTCTTTACATTCTCCAAAACCAAATCAATGTCGTCTTCAGAGATTCTTCAACAACTCGAAACTCTGAAGGAAGAAAAGTCCAAAATCGACCACAAAATTTCACTTCTCGAAGCTCAATTGAAGGAAATTAATCTCCAAAACGCCGCCGCTGCATCATCATCATCATCCAATGACTCTGTACGGTACCCTACTAATGGATTAGAGCCTCACATGATTCATAGATACAGTCGCCACCTTGTTCTTCCTTCCTTTGGTGTTCAAGGTACAAATCTAAGGGTACTCATTATCTTTACTTAGGTTCTGTTTAGTTAAGCAACTTAATTAAGCGCTTATCGTGGAAGTGCTTTAAAATAAGCTATTTTGTTGTTATATAGAAAAATATTAAATAAACTTAAGGTATAAGTTGTTTTCTTTAGTTAAATAAGCTAATAATTTTAGAGGTGTAGAATTGATTTTGATGTGTTTGGTTTTCTAAATGTAGAATTGATTATGCATGCAGAATTGACTCTAATAAAGTTATGATTTGTAGTTTTTGAGTCTAAATGTGATTTTTTACTCTGAAATTTACTGATTAAGCTCACCTTTTCAATAATGTATGCAAACATAAATCACTTTAGATTCAACTCACTTTTAGCCCAAATCAATTCGACTGAATTAGCCTATGTTTGGTATTACTCTAAACCCGCACGTTTGACAGAAGCTAGCATTTGTTGCTTCAGGAAAGCACGGTGCATATTTAAACGTGAGGTAGCGGCAATTGACCGAGTTTCCAAACACACGCTTAGTTTATTTAAAATCAATTTTTGTCACCGCAGAACCAAACACACGCAATGTCATTAAATAAATTCAAGTGAGTCAATTCAATTAGAGCTTAGAATATAGTAATTGATTTTAGGTTGCAATTGCTTTATTGAAATTAGAAGTATTTAAGTTTTGCTAACTCATAAGCTTTGAAAATAGTTTTATCTTCTTCATTATGGCACCTTGAGCAGAAAGACATTTTGGAATGATACATTTTTTCATTCTTTTGTTGCACAGGACAAGCGAATTTGTTGAAGTCGTCAATTTTAGTTGTGGGAGCTGGAGGGCTTGGTGCTTCTGCATTGTTATATTTTGCAGCTTCTGGTGTTGGTAAAATATGACACTTTTTCTATAAATTTTACCTTATTCTATAATCTATATTCTTGTTAAAGCTTACATTTTGAAAATTGTACTCAGGTAAACTGGGTGTTCTTGATCATGACAAGGTTGAGTTGAATAATATGCATAGGCAGGTACTGTTTTTTTCCTAAACTTATGACATGGTTTGTGCAACATGTAGTTTGTATACTGTTAATGTGTTGTATTGCGGTGTTTGCATTTTTGTGAGTACAAGTTATTCTGAACATGCATCTTATTCAGTTCAACTCATTCATGGTGTTTTTAGATTATACACACGGAAGCATATATTGGTCAGCCAAAAGTGAAATCCGCCGCTGCTGCATGTCGCTCGTATGTTTCTCTCTTTAATCTTACCTACAATTCATGTTGATTTTCGGTCAAATGTTTGTACAACTTTGTATCACAATTGTTGGAACATGGAACTAAGTTTATATTAATATTTAGGATCAACTCATCTATTGAAGTTGTGGAACATGAAGAAGCTTTGAAGAATTCCAATGCTTTGGAAATTTTCAGCAAGTACGTTTCCTTTCTATAATAAGACCGATCTTTCTTTTTTCTTGAGACCTGTTTTCTTTTATGCTTACTTTTTTCATTTCCCTTTGAATATTACCGCTGAATCCGCATGGCGTGATATATTTTTTTATCTTGAATTTGCTAGATACGATATAATAGTGGATGCAACAGATAATGCTCCCACCCGGTATTTGATCAGTGACTGCTGTGTCGTACTAGGAAAGGTACATCTTAATGTAGATCGGTCTCTTCCCCCCAAATTTATTTTCCTATAAATCATATTTCCTATCTTGAATTTGCACAAGTACAACATAAGTTACTTCTATTGAAACTTTTTTTTTAATTGCTTTCGTTGTACACGTGCAGCCCCTTGTATCAGGTGCGGCTGTGGGATTGGAAGGACAGGTATACATCTAATTATTTTTTATTCTACCATTTAAGTTCACGGAGAAACTTGTACTCTTAGTTGCTTTATTATATCGTATTAATTCGAGGTATACTCATGGCAAAAACGTATGATACAGCTTACTATCTACAATCACAATGGTGGTCCTTGCTTTCGATGCCTCTTTCCAACTCCACCACCTAGAGCAGCATGCCAAAGTTGTGCTGATGGTGGAGTACTAGGAGTAGGTATGCTCTCTTCTTTGGCAATACCAAAAAAATTATCTGATTGTTTAATTCTTGTACAAGTTTCTTTAAGCCAAGCTCGGATTACTAAATGCAGAGTTTTTATCATCTATGTTTATCCTTTTAAATACTTATCATTTATGTTTCAACTTACATTTGTATTTCAATTTGTTCTGAATTTCAGTTCCTGGTATAATTGGCTGTCTCCAAGCTCTCGAGGCAATTAAGATTGCGGCTTCTGTTGGTGAACCACTCTCTGGAAGGATGCTTCTCTTTGATGCATTGGCTGCACGGATCCGTATTGTATGTTCATAGCTTTTATCAATGATAGTAATGGAATGCTTGTTTTTGAAGGATGCATTATGAGAAAGAAATATTAAGATTATGGATTAAGATCTAATGTCTATGGTAAGAGCTTATATAATCTCATTGCACAGGTTAAAATCAGAGGAAGGTCTCCACAATGTGAAGCTTGTGGAGAAAATGCAATAATGAATCAGCAGTACTTTCGAGAATTTGATTATGAGAAGTTCACTCAAACTCCCTTGTCTGAGGTATGGTTTCTTTTACTATTGCCTTGAGTTTTCAAAGCAAATCCCCTCTCTGTAGCACCGACACCTTTGAGAAAAGGTGTGTCTGTGTTAGTGTCGGTCTCCGAAACTGAAATCGACACTTGTGATTCCGTTTAATTTTTTCATTTTTTCAAATTATTACCGGTGTCGACTTGTCAGTGTCGGTGTCGTGTTTCTGGTGTCCATGCTTCATAGAATCCTCTGCATTCAGACGTAGTTGTTTACATTTAGTTGTTTTTTCGCATTTTCTATATTGGAGGTAAAATAAAATCCTCAAAAGACTACAAAATGTCTTCCTGCATTTAATTTTTGAGTTGCTACGATTTCTGTATGCCATTTTCAAGTGGTGGTCACATATCAATGGTTCTAAGTCCTAAGATGTTTGAAGCTTCGAATAAGAACTTACACCTCACTAGTTGGCCCAAACAATCCTTATTAGGGTTGATATCAGGTTGACCCAATTGAAATGACTTTTGCTAACCAAATATCAGAAGTTAGTTTTGGTATCAAGCAGCATTGCCAATTGCGGATTGCAGAAAATAGTAGTTTGTTCAAATTCCGCCTAGTGGTTTTGTACTAAATAGCGTATTGAGGAACAGTAAAAATTTGTTCAAATTTCTCTACACTAAAGCACTGCAATGCTGCCGTTTAACAACACTGCTATTCAGTATAATCAAGATTGAGTGTTGGATCGTAAGATCTTACATGCCATGACTGCCAGAGCGCGATACGATCACAGCAAGACCGTTTTCATCGTCGACGTTGTCAAGATCGAGATCTTTGAAGCAAAATTGTAAAAGAAAAGTGCTGCATTTTTTGTGTCGGGTCTGTCTAACTAGGTCAGGCGTTTTTTGTTGGGCCTGTCTAACTAGGTCAGGCTTTTCCCTTCGGTAGGATACGTGTTGTGCGCTACGATATTAGTTTTACGATCTTTCACTGGCCGGCCGATCCTCTTAAGATCTAGTGCTTTACTGCATTACTGCTATCAATGAAAGTTATAACCTGCAAGCCAAGACATACACATACACTATCACAAAAATTAGCTTTACACCGACATCTAACGAAAATTCAATACGATGAGTTCTCATTGAATATCATTATAAAACTAATCAACACTTGTGGTCGGGTGCATCTCTATTAAGCTGAATATTTTTCATATCATTAACGCATTCTTTTTCCATGCAAATGCAGGCTCCATTGAAGTTAAATCTACTTTCTAGTGAGTCAAGAATCAGCAGCAAGGAGTACAACGAAATCCTTCTCAACAAGGAATCACATGTGCTTGTCGATGTTAGACCGGCTCACCATTTCAAGATTGTGTCTCTTCCAAATTCCGTCAACATTCCATACGCAGATATAGAGTTTAAGTTGCCTGAAATATCATCAATTTTGAAGAAAGATGAAGATGAAAAAAGTCCGGAATTGTATGTTGTATGCAGAAGAGGAAATGATTCTCAAAGGGCTGTTCAATACCTTCACAAAATGGGGTTTGCTTCTGCTAAAGATATTGTTGGAGGTTTGGAGGGTTGGGCTAAAAATGTTGATCCTAACTTTCCCACTTATTAGCTATGTAGTTAAATTTTGATCAAGTTTTATACTTCTAACTTTGATTATTATATATTTTTGTAGGGGTGCTGTATTCATTTTCCTTGTATTTTTCACCTTATTTTTAGAATCCTTTGAGAAACTTTTGCATTGGTTAGAATATTTTTCACCTTATTTTCCTTGTAATGGATTGGTTTACAGTGCAACTTAATCTATATTGTTTCTACCCATTTCTTTTTTTAGGGACTTCCTAAAACTTCACATCGATCTGGTTCGAAAGGATTCATCCAGACGCCTTGTCTCCAAAAACATTTTTCAAGTGTATGTTTATATTCATATAAATCATTATCATGATAAAAGGATCCATGATTTTGAAACATACCATTCAGAAGCGTTAAAACAAACACGGGAGCTAACCTAAAGTTTTCGAAACGATATAGTAATGCATTTCCTTTATTGCATGGATTTTACTGTTATTGTCGCCGACATTGTATCGCCTTATTATGCGGTAAAAAAATTAACATTTGAAAGTTTAGTGATTTTAGTAAAACTCCACACTTATGTTTAGCCTCGAAAAATTACTAAATTGGATAATTAACATCAATAGAATATTTATATGCACTAAACTTCACAAGAGAATGTCTAATAAGGACTTAATATATTTACCTTTTAATTTTTCTTAATAGTATACTTTGGTCATGCTGCACTATGGTAAATAGAAAAACTTGCATATCAAAAGTTAATACTAATGTCTAAAAATTATTTTTCCCTCTCTTTCTCACTTTATATGTGAGACTCTCATACCAACATAGGAACCAAAAACAAGTTAACAAAGATAACAACTGAGACAATTTATCATCTTGATCACTTGGAAAGTGAATGCATCTTTCACCAACCAAGAAGCAAAACCTTTAGCAGAGCCATCCTAATGTATAAACCATTCTTTGCCTGCCTAAAATATGCGGCTCTAGGATCATTATCGACATCAGCTTCGATCTGCATCAAATAAAACCAACCGAGTTAGGTTATATAATGACTTAGAACGTAAAAATATCATACGACATGGTTGTATTTTGTGTACTTACTTCGTCGAGTTTTGGAAGAGGGTGCATTACAACAGCATGATTTTGCATCACCTTTAGAACATCTTGATTCACGATATACTTTCCTCTTGCTTCTTCGTAAAGGTTAAGTTTCTCTCCAAATCTTTCCTTCTGAATGCGAGTTTGATAAACCACGTCACATTTAGAAGCCACTTCCATCAAATCGGAACTTTCTTCCCACTCCACTCCTTTTGATGTCAGATACTCTTTTATGTCATCCTGTAAAAGAAAACTCCATAGTTCAGCAGCATGTCGTGTATCCTGTTCATGATATCATAACTAAGCATTTGCAGTGAAACAATTACCTTCATTTTAACCACGTTAGGAGATACAAAATATAATTTAACGTCACGGTACTTGGCAAGTAAGTATGCAAGTGAGCGAACTGTCCTTCCATTAGCAAGGTCTCCGACAAGCCCAACTTTAATTCCATCCAGTTTTCCTATCTCTCTTTCAATGGTATAAACGTCTAACAATGCCTGAGAAGTTTGAAAGAAAGCGAGAGTTTGAGCATAATAGTACCATTCATTTGCTTTTTAAGAGATAGAAATGTATCATCCTAATATGTTTCTATCTTAATTGGTTAAATAGGGTCTCTAATTATTTTGTCATGGTTGAACCGTGACTAACATACATAGGGTCTCCAAAAACTTAAGACGACTTTGCTGTATGATGGAAAATTCATTCAAACCTGGCTGGGATGCTGTCCTGGGCCATCCCCTGCATTGATAACTGGAATGTTAGCGGTTGCTGCAGCTCTTCTCGCTGCACCACTTTCAAAGTGGCGCAATACAATTATATCAGAGTAACCTTCAACTGTTCTTATAGTATCTGCAATAAGAAAACTCGTATGAAAAAACATAAAAAAAATGAAATGAATCCACAAATGAACTTTGTTTTTTGTCACATAATACGGCATACACACCTTCAAGCGTCTCTCCTTTAGCCGCAGACGAAAACTCCCTAGCATTTTCAGTTGTGAGAACATCACCACCTAATCTTTTCATAGCAGACTCAAACGAAAGCCTAGTTCTAGTGGAAGGCTCATAAAACAACGTCGCCATGAGGTAACCCTTAAGCATCTGACTACCCGGCGAGTTACCCCTAATATTCTCCATACTCCGAGCAACTTCAAATATAGCCCCGAGAGTTTCTCTATCAAACTGTTGAGCTTCAATCACATCATCAAGTTGAAACTTTTGCCCAACAGAAAACAAAGGCGCACTCTCAACTTGAAGCGCACCTGCCCGGCACAAAAGTTTCGATTTTTCCGAAACTCCAACCTGCCCACATGATGAAATTGACATCGAACGACTCGACGTCCATGGCCGGTTTAGCAAACAACAAGCAGAGGCTTTTGAAGACATCTTTGGATTAGAAACTCCCACATGCATAGAGCATGAGAATAACATAGAAGCAACTGTCATTGTGTTTTGTTCTATACAATAATCAGCTACAAAACACAAAACAAAACACAGAACAAAGTCATGTAATGTTTGCAATGAACTATTACAACATCATTTATAAATTACAACTTACACAGAAGCATACCAAAAACAATGAATTTAATACTCAAAAGCAAAAGGGTATGAGTATGAAAGTAACATGATATACTTTTTTAATACAACCAAAAAGAGACAAAAGAAGAATCACCTGAAATCTAACACGGATTAGAAAGAGACGGCAACAGAATCTAGAGTGAAAACACAACAAGTTATTGAAGATAATAGAGTGAATTTGATGAATAAAACAGAGATATTATGATGAAATGGGAGGAATAAAAAGTGTACCGCGAATGTTGTATTTTGAAGACACGAGAAAGCAACGGCTTGAAAACAAAGATTCCACTGTGTTTGTCTGTCTGTGAATATAGAGAGATGCGTCAAGAGAAGGCGGCTTTGTCGAAACTAAAACCTTTGTTTACTTAATGGGGCAAAAGTTTTGTGTAGCCCAATCTGTTCATTGTGTTATTTTTGGGTCGGGTCGGGTCGGGCTTATCTTCTAATGACATATACCCCCCATTTCCAAATGACATTTATTTTAACTTTTTCTTTCTTAAATTACTTGGTAAAAAATTTTGAGTTTATATTGATTGAAAAAAAAAACATGAGAAGGAGATTACTGAAATAGATATGGCTAGGTTAGACGTCATCACCATGGTTCAAATTCTAGTATTTACAATTGTGTGTATGAGTTTTTAGTAGTTATTATCACTTTGTTTACGAACCAAATAAAAATTATTGAAATTGTTCCGTTGCAGAACTATAAATAGAGAGAATCAGGGGAATCACGATGGAACGAGGTTCCTTGAGCACTACAGTGATAATGCACTGCATATCGAATGTTGCGACTACGGTGCTCATTGAACCAGGGATGTTGATTTTGAATCAGCGTCGTTATTCTCTAATATGAAGGACCAGAGAAGGTGGTAATTGCATGGTTAGCACTCAACGCCCAAGTTAGTTTAGGGTTAAAGATAGTGATAGTGGAAGTGAAGATTAGAGATTGTGTACCTGGAAACCCTTTGTAAAAACATTTATACCTTGGGCTCGATGGAGCAGGTTAGATAAATGTGCCTTGTGTAATTGAGACTTTGTCCGGCACGAAACATAAATCAAAAGAAGTAAATGAATGGAAGGTTTATAAAATTTCATTTAACAACTATGACGTTCCATTTCAGTTAAAATTTGATTCCATGTAATTTTCTTTCCCATCTTTGTCTCATTCTTCTTCTCAATTTCCTTCTTATTCTTTATTGGAGTCATCATTAACCCCACTATATTTCATGAGAATTGAAATATTCCCGAATAATATTTCCATGTTCTCCATTTAACTATATCTTCTCTCATGCACCAATTTTGAATCTTGTATTGTTATGTGGTATCATAAAGGATCCAACTGTTAGGAAACTTCGTCAAATTTCTCCAAAGTCAGATTAATGAAAAGCGATAAATATGGAATAATAAAACACAAAGATTGATAAATAGAGTTCAATCAAGGCTCGTATAGTAGCTAAAAAGTACACTCAAAAGTACAAAGTTGATTATTATGAAGTATTTACACTAGTAATGTGGCATGACATGATAAGAATGGTGTTCTGGGCCAATCATAAAGACCCGTTCCACAAGCTAATAAAAGTTTTGTTCCACCAATAATCTTCCTAGTCAGTGAAGACAATTACTTTTACGATTCTAAGAGATTTCAAGCATAAATCACATCCAACGGTCATCCATAAAGAACGATGAGCAAATAGCTAATTCGTTATTTTCCCCCTCTCTATATATAGAGTAGCTCTAGATTAAGGTAACAAGTTTCAAATACAATTTCATTTCACTCTTCTTCTTCATATATTGATTTGGGCTTGTATGCTAACTTTGTAGGTACCCCCACTCAACTGCATCGGAGGCTACGACCCACTGTCACCTCTGTTCAAACTTCTTATTTCTGGTTCCAAGACGGAACAATATCGTTGTCTGTGGGAATCAACTCTTGATTTCTACGATTTCCATAAACTCATATTTGTTATTCGACTTTCGCAGTTCGTAACTCTTTCCAATCACCGGTGTAATTAATCGTAATCGAACGCGAAGATCTATTATATTTCGATTCGACTTAGCACAACTTCAGTATCATTTCTTTGAGATCGTCAGATCATCAAATTTCATCTTCAATAGAAATGGTTGGATCCAAGGTAACCAAATCCATTGTTGCACGAAAAGTTGTCATTGCTACTTTAGTAGCATGTAGTCAACCACATATTCCTCCACCGCAAAATGCAGTAGATCCTAGAGTGGCAGTTTCTCCACAACCAGGTCCAATTCTAGCTTCACAAGTGGCTAGATCAGTTCCAATCAATCCCATGAAACTCATGTTCCACTTTCAACTACGCAACATGAACCCTTACCCCGTTTTCATATGCTACAAGAAAACCTCGATGTATAAACTACTAAACAATATTTTTAACATTGTTCGACAACAAAACTCAAATGCTATCGGAGAAAGGATTCAACACCTTGAAGAGGACCTCCACAATGCTCCTTTACGCGAGAATATAATTCAAGAAGCTGCTTCGAAAAAGATTCGTGTTGCTATCCCGGTGCCCTCTAGGACAAAAGGAGACGAGGCTCCCTAGTCAAAGGATCGATGCAAAAGTAAAAAGCATCAGACTCCTCCTCTGATTCCAGGAGGAGACCGGGGGAGTTATGCTCTAACTCTAGTTCAAGCAGAAATTCACCTGGATAAGGGGCTAGCTATGGTTTGTTATAAAAGAAAATTAAAACAAAAGATTTAATTGGATTTAACGATAGTAATTAAGTCGAAAATTTAAATAATCGCAAAAGTACATTTAGATATGTCCTTTTTAAAGTGGAGATAGAGTCTCTTGGTCTTCGAATAAATACTTGTAGTCATTTTATCAATAATTGAAGTAAAATTTATAGATGTTCTATCATGTGCTTGTTAAGGTATTTGGATAAAAATTTGAAGAAGGCCTAACTATCTTGTTTTGTGATAATAAGTGACGAGCAAATAGCTGACATGTTAACAAAACATTTGAAAATTGATCCTTTTATGAAGTTGATGGCATCATTTAGCATGTGCTCTAGAGAGGAAATAAACTAATTGCTTATGAGATTTTTTTTTTATTATAATAGAAAAAAATCTCAACATATGTGGGACTTTTTCACACTTCTTTTTCAACTGTTCCATTTCACACTTGTTTTTCTCAGTACGAGAGTTGAGAAATTCAAATTTAAACAATATTAACATTTAAATTAATTAATACAAAATAATTTTTTTTAATTTAGATTTAACATTTGCAAATAATTATTAATTTTATAAATATGAGTTAATTTAACTATATTTATTTTAAATCAATTCTATTTTTTATTTGAAATGTAATTATATAAGTTTTAAGTCTTTTAAATTATAAAAAATAATAAAATACGCATTATTGAAAATTACATGTGCTTTTTATGATTATTCAACATTTTATAATTTTGAAATAATTTAATCATTAATATTTTAGAATTATTTTAATTGAACTTTTCAAAAAATATTTATTAAATATTTATTATAAAAATTGTATTTTTCTATCATATAATATGTTTTCAAACTCCTTTCTCACTGCATAGATATCAATTGGTTCAAAGTTGATCCGACATATATAAAAATACATTTATGATAGTTAATGGCACTTTATCTACAAATAAAAAATAAAAAGAGTATATTCTTCAATAGCACTAATGATCAAAGAATGGATAGCATATTAGGCATGCAAATTATTCTATCTTTATCAAGTAATTGATGATGAATAGATGATATATTAAAATGCATTTCTAGAGTCAATAAATAGATTAACACACCAAAATTAAAAAATCTCATGAGAGATGTCAATCACGCAGATATTAAACAATTTTTATCGTACATAATTAAAAGATCTATACGTTTCTTTTTAAAATATATTAGCAAATATTTTTAAAAAGTTTACTCAGAATTTAATTCTCAATTCAATTCAAATTTTAATTTAAAGTTGCCCATAACCTTTTAATTATTATTTAATACTTAACAAAAAAAGAATTACTTTTGTAAGTATTAATTTTGAATAATTTTGAATAATTATTCTATGAAGTGTCAATCCATTGTTAAAAGCTTGATTTTGTAATTTTAAGAAACGAGTTCAAAACTTCATATTACATAGAATGTAATTATAAAATAGTTATTAGTATTTCAATTATTAATATAAAATTTTCCTTCTCTAATTTTTTTGTCTGAAATGAATTACTTGTGCCCTTGTCTAGTGGTTAACATTTCACAATATAATCTTTAAATATTATTATCTTAATAATTAACTTTGACCTAACATAATTAAAGATTATTTAAAACAATTTCTTTCAAAAATTATTTAAAAATAAAAATAAAAACAAATGCCTAATTAAATATTTAAAATTATATTAAAGAAATAAAGAAATAATAAATCACTAATAAAGTCTTTTAAAAGTTAGATAATAATTAACTCTTACCAAACATATTAAATAAATAATAAATCACTAATAAAATCTTTTAAAAAAAATATTAAAAACAAATCGACACTAATAAATTACCATAAAATGATAACATATCTTGCCTATAAATTAAGCTATATTCATGTAAGTCAAACATTCTAAAATTCTACATAAACATCATACTTGTACACATTATCAAACTAAGATGATGGATAAGAGAATTGTTTCTTTTGTTATGATTTTAGGCATGTTAGTAACAACATTAGATGCACGTCAAATTGATGCCATAACTTGTCCTGAAGCACTTTTAGCCTTGCTTCCATGTCTTCCTTATTTGCAAGGAACTGGTCCTGCTACACCACCAACTAGTGCATGTTGTGCAGGTGCCAATAATTTAAATCAAAAGGCAGACACCACTCAGAGTAGAAGAGATGTCTGCAATTGTCTCAAACCTGCTGCAACCAGATTTAATGTTAATCCTGACAGATCTAAACAATTACCACAACTTTGTAACATTAAGCTTTCTGTTTCATTTGACCCTAGCATTGATTGCAACACGTAAGTTTTTCTTCATAAAACAAATTAGTATTATTCAATTTTTAGCACATGTGTATTCTGTTCTAAACATTGTTTTTTATTGTACAGGGTTTCGTGATGCTACAATATGAGACATGTACAACATAACCAAAACTTGAAGAATCATTGAGATAACTAATATATGTGTAGTAATAAGCAAAATGAAAATTTGTAACAAGTCTTTAAGATTGGATAAGGTTTCAGCATTGTATTAATTTAGAATAAATTCATTTTCTTGCTATTTTTATCTTATTTTCATCATTTTAGAATTTATTACATTGTTTCATTTTAAAAGTATCTTTAAATATATGTAAAAAAGCTCAAACAAACTAATAAACAAATAAAATAAGTTTTGACTACGACATTTAGTTATATATCTTTTAAGAAAATAAAGCTAAAAGCTCAATAAAAATATTTAGTTTATAGACAATATTTAGAAATAAACATTATGTATTTCAATCAATTATATTTATTAAAATCTTAAGAAACATTAAATTTTCAATCAATAATAACAAATATGATGTGCTGTGGTTTTTTTTTGACAAGGACAAACTTAATTGATATCATTAATCAAATAACGTTCAATACAAGGAGGTACATATCTGAAAAAGCTACGCCGAGACCAAGAATTGGCCGCCTTAGCTAACGTATGGGCGACCGAATTCGCTTGGCGTTTGATGAACTTTACCTCAAAGTTCGGAAATAAAACTAACAAATGCTGAATAGATTTAATAATAACGCTAAATTCTGAGGAACCAACATGAGAAGCATAAATAGCCTTAGTGACATTCTGACAATCAGTTTCAAAAATGACGTGGGATAACTGAAGAAAAATAGCATTTTCGATTGCTTCCTTTAAAGCGGTTGCTTCAGCTTCGACAACGGAGAGAAGACCCACATCCCAGGACACCCCTGCAGATATAAACCTTCCAAAGTGGTCTCTAAAACACCACCCTCTATTTGTTGTACCACACACATTATTGAAACCTGCATCAACATTACATTTCAAGTGATTAACTGAAGGCAGAATCCAACTTATAGATAAATTATTACCCGCCACCAAATTATGCTCTTCTCTAGCTAAGAACCAATCATACCAATTATGATAAGCTTGGATACCAATCCTCAACGCATCATCCCTGATAACTTGCCAAACCTTATTATTTACAACAAAGGTATATTAAAGTTAAATTAGTATTATTGAATACTTTATATATATATATATATATATATATATATATATATATATATATATATATATATATATATATATATATATATATATATATATATATTATTTTATCATCTAATATGATTTTTAAATATATTTAAATTTGATTTGCTGAAAATGAGAAATTAAACTTTTAAACAAGCTAAATGAAATATATAATACTCATGAAAAAATATAATCTCTTAATATTATTTTAATAATTTAACTTAATAATAGAAATAAATGAAATATATTAATTCAAATTTTTAACCTTATAATTTTATGATATAAATTCAACTCTCTTCATAGACAATTATAAAATAATAATCATTAGTTTAATTAATAAAATATTTATTTTTATTTATTTTTTAAAAGGTTTCTAGGTTTAAGGTTTTTTTATTTTAAATTTTTAAAAATTCAATAATAAAAAAAGAACATTTTGTATTTTTAATTGAGGGACTAATTTCAATTTTAATTTTTTAATGGAGCCACTCTATTTACCTCACTTCATAATGAATTTAAAAAATATTAACATATAAAAAAATGATAAATAAATATTTAAAATTAAAATAAACAAATTTAGACAACAAAATAATATTATTAACACTAGTTTGTTTTATTTTATGTTTAATAGTTTTGTTGTTGCAATGAATCTTCCCATTGTGATAAAACTCGTGAGGATCATCTGGTTATGTGTGCCCTCAAAGAAGCATTTATAGAAAAGGAATGTATCAAAATAAGAACATATAAATTCACATAAGTGAATAAAATTTGTCAAAGTCATTAGAAGATGATTTATTGGCTGGTGGTTAGATTCTTTTCTTTAGCACACTTCTACTATTACTTTGTCGATAAATTTATGCAGAAAAAAGTGTTTATTAGAGTTTGGAATTATAAGAATGATGCTCAAATCCTGGTCAGTATCTTCTTAATTAACTTAGACAAAATCCACTTAGTAATAAAATTATATGATTGATACGCAATGTATTAGGTAAGGTGAAACAAAAGACTAGATAAATAATCAACAACTTAACGAGGATTAACAATAATACATTATGAGCCCAAATGTGGTTTCACAAATTTTCCATCAACATGGCTCTAATTTTGGCTCTAAGTTCATCAGAAACATTAGTTACTTCAGGTGATTGAGATGGTGCTTTTGTAGACTTATATAATTCAGCAGAAGCCTCCCTGCTAACTCGCCCAAGTTCGCTTACTTGCGACTTGTCTGATTTCACTATCTCCCCCTCCTCCAACTCAGCCTCTCTTTCAGCATGAGACCTCCTACTCTTATGCTTTGTCTTTCTGCTTCGGTGTCGGTGTATATGCTCATCCTCAGATGAACTATAATGTTTACGCGAATGTCTACGCTCCCGGTCTGACAAGTCATTCTCTCCACGATGTCGCCTAGGAGAGCCGTACTTTTCATCAGAGGAGCTATTGTATTTGCGATGATGCCTTGAGTGTTGATGCTCATCATCTGAAGAGCTATCATGCTTACTCCTGATCCTGTCCCTATCTCTGTCTGAATCTCTTCTCTTGTGCTTCCGCCTGATTTTGTCCCTGTCTCTGTCTGAATCTCTATCCCGACTTCTGTGTGAAGATCGATGTGATCGATGCTTTTTTCTGGACCGTTTCTGATCCCTTATATCTTCTTTATTTTCTTCTTCCTCTTCCTCTTCCTCTTCTTCCTCTTCAAGTCTACTGGTCCTTGAACGGTATTTTCTTTTTGATCGCCTTTCAATATTATCATCAACAGCAACTTTTTCGTCAGACTTGTGACTTCCATCTGAATTATCATCAGAAAGCTTTTCTTCAGACTTATGACTTTTATCTGAGTTATCAGCATTGAACGGAACAGAACTTCCTTCCCTTTCTTTAATCAAAAGATTTCCAATCTCAGCATCCGAACCTGAGAGCCCAGAGCCTGGTGGCTCAACAGATAAAGCTCTTGGCAGTTCACTTTTAAGTGCTCCAGCTCCACTTTTTATCATAGCTGCAAACATCTTGGCTCGTTTCAATCTCTCTGCTTTAAGCTTTTGCTCTTTAGTCATATGTGCTTCAGAGGAGTCTGCCTCGCCTGCTGCTGCAATAGCCACTTTTTCTGCAATAGCCTTGGCAACTGGAACAGAAGCACTAGCCTCTGCGTTCAGATTGCAATGTGGAACAAAACCCTGCAGTTGAGATGACGGCAAACTCCCAGAGCTGGACAAATTCCTACCATCACTTCCAAGGCCTTGACCATTACCACTTGACGTCTTACTAAAAATTTCTAAATTGGGCCTTTTAATGCCCCTGGTAGCTGCCTGAAGAATAGCAGCGGCTGCCGCCGCATGGATGTTAACTGTAGTTTGAGATTGGCTGTCTTTGGGAGTTGGCTCTTGACCATCCTTCTTTAAATTGCCAATATTCATCTTGAATTTATTGTCATTTTCTTCATATGCAGCAGAGTTATTATCTCTTGCACGACCAGCTGGATTGTACTTCTGGTAGCCCTTACCTGGTAATTTAGACTGAGAGCAATTGAAAAGATGGTCAGATCGAAATCAAATTTAACAAACCTTAAAATTAATCAAATGAAAGTCTACCCAAAATTCCTAAGATGAACTAATCACACAAAAAATCTTCCTGAACCCAAATAAAATAACTCCAAATATTTAAACTTAGCCAAAAGGAATATTTTATAAAGCAAAGATGAATAGAAGTAACCATTATTGCTTTGAATACACATAAGTTGTCACAATTATGTACTGCGTGGCCAAACAAAATATTTTGTATACTGTGAAATTTGTGAACTATTGAATGAATTATACAAAAGCATGCATTTCGTCCACATAATACGAACATGAAATAATTACAAACAAGAATAACCAACATAATTAGAGGGAAAGCCTAATGTGTAAATTATTAAATCAGTGTTCTTGAATCATGTTCTATAAGGCAGTAAACTGCAACTAATTTCTCATTTCTCAGGGCATGATTTCAATCACAGAAACAAATGAATTGCAAGGGGAAATTTTAATGATTATTAGAAACACACCTCTTCAGCAGTTTGAAGAACTTTCAGATAGTAAGTATGATACTGATTGGAAGGCAGAAGAAATGGGAACCTTCCATGAGCACGATCCTGTTCAGCAAGAACAGTCTCAAATGGCCTGCCATTTTTTAAGATGAACTCAACGATCCTCTCAATAACAATTTTTATGTCAGATGGAGGTTCAACAACAGGCAGTTCAATCTTAGCTGTACTGGGCACAGAAGTCTGTGATTTATTTGCAGCATTGGACCCTGAATCCAGGATATCTCCTGTTTTTGTCTTTCCTGAAGTTACTGTCTTAACATTAGTGATAAACTGATTCCGCTTTATAACAGGAATTTTTTCTTTAAAAGGTATTTGAGTTTTAGAAATGCTTTCATCCTTCTTGGTTGCATCTGAGGATGATTCTGCTTGTTCTATCCCTTTAGATGCATAAGTGGTACTCACATCAACAACTCCCACATGTGTGTTTCTCTCAAGGTCACTAGCATTTTCTGTTGTGCCATCCTCATCCTCTCCATATCCATAGACAGATCCAAGCAAAGACAATGCACCACCTGTTTGATCCAGCCCCTGACTTCTATTCTTGTCCAATGCTGAATCTGCATCAACTGTTTCGACATTCAGAAGTTCTTGATGATCAACCAGAAACCTAAAATACGGATGAAGATGATGATCAGGCATCAGGAACCCAAATGTTGGATTATCTCCTTGTTTCACCCTCAGAATGATTTCTGATTGGCTTCCGTGCTTGCTGACAAATATTGCAGTCCTTGAAATAATCTGGTGTAGCTTCTCATTTGGAGGCTGGAAAACAAAAACAAAAACAAAAAATGGTTTTTGTCAATAAATGTGAATTTCAAATTAGCATTAGCATAACTCTAATTTTGAAAAAGGGTCATGCCAGGCAATATATATACATAAAGAACTTATTAAACAGACACAAGACAACCTCATATATACTTGAATAATCTTAAAGATCAAGAAATAGAGGTTTATGAAGATATGTTTCATCCCATTTTCTCTCAAGAGGCAAATAATCAACAATTTCTACCATTCTAATCCCACCTGCACAGCCCCTTCTCATGATATCAAAAGGAAAAAAGGTGGCCTGTGAATGGCTACCTCGAGTCACAAGAACTTCGTTTATGCTCCAAGCATCTGAAACTTAGACATCATAAGCCTTAGAATAACATATGTACCCTAGACAATTATCACCTAGTCACATTGGTTAAACAATGAGAGGGTCAATTAAAACATATGAAAATCACATGATCGGAGTATATTCTAAGACAGATTACTCACCAGGTTATGACGTAAGCTTTCTGGTACTGGAAAGTTGGGACGAAAACCAGACTCAGTATCATCGCCCTTTGTCTCAGTTGACACATTAGAATTTTCATATGAAAATGCAACAGCACGATAGCCAGCTGAATCCACTGCACCTGAATCATTATCTAAACAAACACAGAAAGAAGACATCTTCATCAGAATCACATACAATTCTCAACTGCAATTATATCATACACCTAAAAGAGTAAGAGCACTAACACCAAAGAAACTAAAACAACAAAAAAGGAAGCCAGTTGAAAACATCCTTACTTGTAGTCTGACACAGGAACCGTAGCATATTAGATTGCATCCTGCAAATGTAAAGATTGTTGTTGTACAAACAAAAAAACTAAACATATCCATGTGTGATGTGTCACCAAGATGAGAACCAATTAAAAAAACTTTTCATTCTCGCTTGTTTTTAAAAAAAAAAAGTAGAGAATTAGCCATGATTCATTAACACAATATTGTTCCAAAAATACAAAAGTCTTCAGTATAGCAATACAACAACAACAAACAAAACTTGTCACACAAGTGGGGTCGGTCACATGGATCAACGTTCCCCATAATATTCTACCTAAGACCATGCTTCTATCCAAATTGTTAATCTCAAGATCTATCTTAATAACTACTATTATAATCTTTCTAAGTCTTCTTCTTCCTCTAATTGTTTGACTTCTCTCTATCAGATCTACTCTTTTTATCACAGAATCTACAAGTCTTCTCTTTATATGCTCAAACCACCTAAGTCTATTTCCCACCATCTTCTCTACTATAGGTGCTAACCCAACACTCTATTATTTTATTTCTAATCCTATCATGTTTGGTCTTACCTCACATCCAATCCTCATCTATGCTACACTAACTTTATTCTTGTGTTGCTTCTTAATTGTCCAACATTCTATCTCGTACCATACGCAAATCTTACCGCAGTCCGATAAAATTTTCCCTTCAGCTCAAGTGGTACCGTTGCGTCACATAAAACCCCTTAAATCCTCCTCCATTTCAACCACTCAGCTTGAATTCATGGTTTACATCCCCTCCTCCATGTGGATAAATCTAAAATTAATCTACACACAACAATATGTTCATGCAATCCTTTCATCAAACATCAAAACATTCAACTTTTCCATCTACGGAACAAAAATCAGCACTACAATAATAATCAAGCCATAATGCCTTATTCACTAGGTAGTACTGACATCAGAAACCAAAATTCCAGTCAAACAGTTTCATAATTTTTTGCTAAAATTTTCCTATATAATTATTAACTAAACTATCTTCCATTAAATCCACTAATTAACGTTCCAACTCTTACACTTACAAAAAATTGCAATTCCTCTCGTCAGTAAAACATAAAGCAATCTCAACACCGCTAAGTTCGATCCAATATAAACAACGCTAAATAAAAGAGAAACTAAGCATAAAACAACAGCGAATAAACAAAATATAAAAGAAAGGAATAAGAAGCTAGAAGAGAAACTACGTTAATTTACCTTGTGATTCTTCGTGAGGAGGAGATGAAGGAAGATCCAGATAACGTTGATGATCAAGGTCTGCTTCGACGGAAGAAGGAGGATGAAGAGGACGGCGCTTGGGGCGAGGCGGAATCGGACCAGAGAGGAGATGTCGAACATCGTAGCGATCGATTGAGAGGGAGTTCCAATCAACGAGAGCTTCCGGTGAATTCACGAACGCCGCCATGCCGTCGTCGTCGAAGAGCATCGCGTGTCGACCAACCACCGCTAGATCCATCGATTCTCGACCGTAGATTGGTTGATGAATGAAAATCTGATTTGATGAATCAAATTCACACGCGGTATTTTTCTCCCTGAATCTCAGAAAACAAAATTGAACATAGTATGAATTAAATGATGATTTATTGAAGATTGTATAATTTGTTATTTTGTCGCTATAATTTGCTTAGGAATGAAATGAAAATTTGGGATGATTCTGTCCCTCGTAGTATACCCTAGTAGTAAGGACAGGCCTATTCTTTCAAATTCAATGGTAAGTCTGGGCCTTAGGCCCATTGATTAAATGAATTTTAAACTAGGCCATTTCTTTTCCCACCCTTATTCCTTCAACCACACTTTTAAAAATTCAAAAATATCTTCAAAAACAATTTCGGAAATGCATATTTGAAAACACTTTAAATCACCTCATCCTTCGTAAATTGAGCTAAAAATTAGTTGGGAGATGTATCTCAGAAATTTTCCATGATGAATTTGGAGATACATCTCTGAAAACACTCATGACACCATTTGCTACACGTTTTTCATTGAATTTGGCGTAGTTGTCAAGGACTCTCTTTCGATTTTAACCAATACTAGAGTCATAGAAATTGTATCCTTGCATATTGACCCTTACGTTCCTGCATTTCTGCCCTTTACGCGGTCTAGCGAAAAACTCAGTTTTCTGAAAAATCCAGAAAAAATTTTACCGTGTCATTTCATCAGAAAAAATTAGGGATCAAAGTCCCAAACTCCTAAATACGCAACACCTCCCCCTAAATTATTTGTTTTTCTATTTTATTTGATTCAATTTTTATTTTCAATTTTCAAAAAAATCCAGAAAAAATTGTAGACTCTTTATTTGATTTTAGTTGTATTTTTTAAGTTTTATTTTAATTTTTTTTCTATTTTTAATTGTTTTTCTCAATATGAA
This sequence comes from Vicia villosa, assembly GCF_029867415.1. Classification (NCBI taxonomy): domain Eukaryota; kingdom Viridiplantae; phylum Streptophyta; class Magnoliopsida; order Fabales; family Fabaceae; genus Vicia; species Vicia villosa. The sequence continues at coordinate 217,132 of NW_026705791.1, read as the reverse complement.
CATTGTTGGTATTTACATATTTGTTGTTGATCTTAACGAGATTAGAACGATCTTTTGTGTCCTGCAACACTTGGTATTCTGCGGTGGATGAAAAAAAAAAGGGGTGTACCTGCAAGACACTCTGATGCTCAAGTAAGGTTAAGAGTGAAAGAGTACAAATGTGAAATTAGAATCAATAAAATGCTTGACCCTCTTATGAAATGGGGTATTTATAGTGCCCCAACGCTGAGCCAAAGTCTCCATTTTGGGCCGGATTCTTAAGCCCAAAATAGAAGACTGTCAGGATCCTACGTGGGTAGGGGAGACCAGCGCAAGGTCTACATCATGGGTCAGTTTCATTGTTGATGCATAAATACTAGGTCTAGTTATCTCGATACACCTAATACCAAATTAAAAAAAAAACCTAAGAGGAAAATTTTCAGATATACATATCCGAAAACACCATATTTTCCTATAAAAAAGATTTATCAGGATGTGCATATATGAAATTAAGTATAATAGGGGTGACTCGCTCGTTTGCGTTCAATTTTGTAAGAAATAAGTGTGTCTGGGAATACATCTCCGAAAATTATGGGTATTTTTGAATTTTCACAACGGATTTAAAACAAAGTATAAGGGTGGGAAAATAAATTTTCCTTCAAACTTTCTATCTCTAAACCTAGTGCTCATACCCCTTCTTACACCTCTTTCCACAAACTTTCTCACTTTCCAAAAATGTGCTTAAAGTATTAAATAAAAATTCATTTTAAAGTATATTAAAATTTCAAAAATTTGATACATGTTAATATGGTTGTCATTTGATGGACACAAGTTTGGGTCGGGTGAGTCATGTCCTAGGCGTGATGGGTTAGAATGGGAGTCTCATGACCCTCCATGTCACACCCGCCTGATTCGTAATATTGCCCTTTACGATGCTTTTTAGTCTGATTGGTTCTACATCTGGTCTTACGTTTTAATGATAACTTTACATGTTATCTTAAGGATCAATTATATACATTAACGGTTTTTTTCTAGTGTGTAGATTTGCCTTGCAGGTTTAGACTCTAGTAAGAAGGCGTGTGACATCATCAGGTTCTGAACTCAACACTCTGGAATAATACTAGTGTTGTATTACAATGGAAGTCAAGATTCTAGAATGCTACTTCTGCAACAGTTCAAAGGAACGTTATTAAAAGAGCTCCTGGTCGTGACTTATAAAGAAAGCTCTAGAGGCCTTCTAAAGCTTTGCTTCTTTGTCCCCTGCTTTTGAACGAGTTATGAAAATTTGAAGACATCGCCTCTGAAGACCAAGTGCTGAAGACTGTGAAGACAAATGTTCTACTAAACAGGTTTTGAAGACTCAAAGACTTAGGTTCTGAAGACTCAAGTTCTTATCATCTACAACATGCTTCAATTAACATACAATCAAAAGCCTATGAAGACTTAGAAGATCAAAGACGACTTGCCTGTGATGGTGAGTATAAAAGTACTAACGTAAACTGCGACCTCTACTTTTATACGGTGGCGTAAGGACAGTCCAATTTGTACTTGTTATTTATCATTCCCACCATGATCGTTGGGGACTTTACAGTTGTACTTTGCTTTCTTATTCTTTCCTCCAACGGATCTATCCTTCTCTATAAAGGAAGCCATTGAAATAATTTGAAATCAACGAATCAGTTCTACAAAACTACACCAAAGCGCTGCACAAACTCTGTTAGAGAAATTCTTTGTATAGTTTTGTATTTTTAGCAAGGAGCTTTTGTTCGTATCTTGCTTATCAATCTTTTTATGTTATTGTACTTAAACATTGTGTAATCATCTTATTAGAAGCATCTTGTAATACACACTTGTAATCAACGTGGTTATTCCTTGGGAGACTAAGTGCTTGTTAGAAGCCTCGAGAAAGACTGTGGCTACGGTCATAGTGGTTTCACGACAAGGATCAATTGAACTTGTTGGAATTTTCAACAAGGTTGATCATAAGCTTATTGTGATTGTTTCTATGAGACTCTAGGTGTTAGTCAAGAGTCTGAAGAAGACATTGGATGCAGTCAATGTGGTTGTCTCTAATCAATTTGACTATAGTAGATTAAGTCCATATTGAGAAGACAAAATCACCTTGGCGAGTGGATTGGAGTAACTTCGTTAACAGTGAACCAAGATAAAAATGATTGTGTTCATCTATTTTTATTCACTTGTTAATCTCTTGTTTTGAGTTGGAGAAAAAATTATATTTGGTGCAACCCAATTCAGCCCCCCATTTCTTGCACCTTCACTAACAACGCTCAAGATATATTGCTAACACATAATCCACTAGAAACACTCTACATCCAATCAGAACGCGAATATCACAACGATATATCTTAAAACATTGTGAAACTCAAAATTTGATAATTAAAGCATTTGGATTAAAATGAGTGAAACTTAAAGAAACTTGAAAATAATTTCCGAGATGGATTAGAAACACTCTACATCCATTCAGAATGTGGACATCACAACTATATATCTTGAATGCAACATTGTGAAACTCAAAATTTGATAATGAAAGCATTTGGATTGAAATGAGTGAAGCTTAAAGAAACTTGAAAATAATTTCTGAGATGGATTAGAAACACTCTACATCCATTCAGAATGTGGACATCACAACTATATATCTTGAATGCAACATAGTGAAACTCAAAATTTGATAATGAAAGCATTTGGATTGAAATGAGTGAAGCTTAAAGAAACTTGAAAATAATTGCCGAGATGGATTGCTAGAGCAGATAAAAATTGGTGCAATGTTGGTGTTCTTACATAATCTTTTATCATGTAACTAAAAATTTATTTTACTTTTCTAACCTTTTTTATTTATTTTATATCATAAACAAATGGCTTAAATACACTTTTCGTCCCTGTAAGTTAGCGTGTTTTTGATTTTTGTCCCTGTAAGTTATTTTTTTGGGGTTTAGTCCTTATATTTCAATTTCGCGTTCGTTTTAGTCCCTAAAATCAAAATCCGTAGGAAATTTCACAAGAAAATCCGCAGGTAACCTGCAGATTTTCCTGCGGATTTTTGCTTTAGGGACTAAACCTCGAGCAAAAAGTAAGATATAGGGACTAAAACTCAAAAAAATAACTTACAGAGACGAAAATCAAAAACACGCTAACTTACAGGGACGAAAAGTGTATTTAAGCCTAAACAAATACATGCAAAAGTCATTGAGAATATATTGCATACGAAAACCATTAGACTTAGATCCAACATTTGTTCTTCCCTAAGATTCAATGAGATGAGGATCCAATGATCTTCACTAAGATTGATATTGATGGACGATGAATCAGATTTAAAATTTGTCAAAAATATAATCTTGTAGATTGAAATGCAAACAATATAAAAATAAGAAATTTATATTTTAATAAAACAATGAATATTCTCAGGTATTTTATAAATCGAGAGGTAAAATAGCATGTTTAAAAATACAAATATGTAGTTGTTGGAGATCGAACCTACTATCAATTCCACCTTTCTCCTCAGTTATAGATTGACTAAGGAAAAAGTGGCGACTTTCTAGGACACTTTTCTTACGTCGCCCATAAATTCGAAGAATAATCTTTTCGTAAAATAAGTTATTTATCTTAGCAGTCTCCCTATTTTTTAAGGCTCTTGTGAAAATTTGGAAGGAAATTATAAAAATCCAACAAAACTTTTTGTGGGGAAATTCTGAAGAAAAGAGGAAAGTCCATTATGTTAATTAGGTTAGTTGGAGCAAGGTTTCTAGTCCAAAGAGCCAAGGCAGTTTGGGAGTAAAGTTTATTGAAGTTTTCAACAAAGTTATTTAACAGAAAATTTGTTCTATAATCATTTTTGCTTTTTCGAAGACTTAATCTAGACAGTTAAATTGGAGGTATGGATTTTGTTTTTTCATATTAGAATACTATATTGAAAATTTCTCACATTTTATTGGGTTATCTTTTTAGTAACCTTCCATGAAACATATTAACATAATTAGTGACTGCCTCATAAAGTAAGGTATATGATCTAGAACAAATAAATACTAACAACCTGACGGTTAGTGGTTCTATTTCAAGCATAAAGGATAATGGAATTTCTTACATCTCACGTAAGCGTACTTGTGTCACTTTCATAACAATTATTGATGCTGCATGATACACGTTCTCTCTTCAAAACTTGAATTAGTTTCTACAAATTTGTAATTGTGAAGGTTCTAATATTCTTAACCTCTCAAGCAAGTCAAAACAAATCTCTTGAAAAATAACAAATCAAAAGCAACAAACACATAACATATGATTGGTGGTAACCTTTAATTACTGTAACAAACACTTTAGTATCCAACAGAAACAAAAGAGTTAAGTATTTTATATTCTTTCTCTATATAACATATTCTTTACCATAAGTGAACAAAGAAAAAACATAAGAGCCAAAAAAACCATGTCATCTTCTTCTACCTTAAAAACCTTCATCATACTGTCCTTTCTCTTTGTAAATATTTATGCCAATCATCAACCATGCGGTGAAAAATTCTTGAAACTCATCGAACAAAGAAACATAACAGCATGCAAGAGATTACGAACTCAAGGAGCCGAATTCGGTTGGAACCACTACAACAGCACAAACTCAACCACACTTGAAATCTTATTTGGTGCAATTCTAGATACAAACCAAGGGTGGATAGCTTGGGGTGTGAATCCAGAAAAAAGAGCAGAAATGATTGGAACAAAAGCAATCATAGGGATTAAAAACCCCGATTTCGCTACTACTTCATCATCACCTTTAAGAGTTAATACTTATGATGTCACAAAAGAAACCAAAATCGGTTGCACTCTTTCACCTAGCAAAAACATTGGCCTTAATGTTTCACATATGATGTTTCAAGACGAAGGGTCGAATTTTTATACTATATATGCTAGATTGGTTCTACCCTTGGATAAATATAACATAACAAGGTTGAACCATGTTTGGCAAATTGGATATGCTGTTAGTGGTGAAAGTCCTTTGCGCCATCCAATAAATCTTCACAATGTGGATAGCACCGAGACTATAAACTTGAATTCTAATCATGGTCTCAGCACCGGACAGTTCCGGAGTTTCCTTCGATTGGTAACTAGCCCTTTTTCTTTTATACTACTAAGTTAACAACTCAATCATAGTTTTAAATTGCAGTTCAGGTCATAGATGGAGTAATATATTTTACAGACAAAAATTGAAACTGCGGTTGCAGACTGCAGTTTAAAATCATGAACTAGTAATTGTAAGCATTTGTTTTCCATTCTAATATTTTTTTATATATTGTGATTTATTATTATGATGAAATTTAGGTGCATGGAGTTCTAAGCATTATAGGGTGGGGAACAATGTTGCCTCTTGGAGTAATAATCCCAAGATACTTTAGAGTGTATCCTGTTAAATGGGAAAACTCTAAAGTGTGGTTTTTCCTACACATTGGTTGCCAATTATCTGGTTTTCTCATTGGAACTGCTGCTTTTGTTATTGGATTGGTTCTTGGACACTCATCTAGATACTATATCTTCCACACTCATAGAGACTTTGGAATTCTCATTTTCACTTTTAGTACAATTCAGGTATTATATTAATTTTCATCTTTTTTAAGACTATTATTGACTGAGTCGCGCTAAATTTAATGAATAATAGCCATTTGATTTAGATTTGATGATCTAAATTTTTAAATAAATATGCATTATTTTGAATTATTAAATCAAGATCGGACAATCAACAATGGCCGTATGTATGGATGTATGGAATCATGTTTCATCTTTTATTTTTATAAATCATCTTCTATTAATGTTCATCTTTTGCTATTTTTCAGATGTTGGCATTTCGGTTAAAGCCTAAAGAAACAGATGATTACAGGAAATATTGGAATATGTATCATCATTTTCTTGGATATGGATTATTGGCTATCATAATCATAAACATATTTAAAGGAATTGGCATTTTGAATGGAGGTGAAAAATGGAAGTGGAGTTACATTGGAATTCTTATATGTTTAGGTGCCATTGCATTTGCCATGGAGATTTTCACATGGATTAGGTATCTCTACATCGATGAGAAGAACAATAAAAAGGAAAATAAAGAGAAGGAAGATAATGAGAAGGAAAATAAAGAGAAGGAAAATAAAGAGAATGCTAGTGTTCATAATCTAAAGGAGTAGTAAACAAACACAATGGTCATGCATGTGAGGATATCACACTCTATTGGTTGAATAAAATGTGTTTTTTTTTGTGTTTTTTTTTCTTCATATATTTTGTGTGTAATAATTGATAGTTTAATATTTAAATAATGATAAGTATAATTTTTCAATCTCAAACATTTTCTTCCATTGAATGGGGTGGTTCAGCTCCTATGGTTGCATGATTCTTGAAATCCTCAGTCCAACCTTCTTGAGGGTTCTGATCATCTTGTCTATTTTTAATTTCTAAAAATATAAAATTAAATATACTAACTTTGGATCTAAATATTTCTGGTTGATCCAACAAGTTTCTCAACTCCATAAGTGGACTAATCATTGAATAATGCATTAAAGGGTTGTAAGTGAAAATGAGTTTTCACTTGGAAACTATCAACCAATAAGAACAATAACAGAAAGTTAATTGGAAACTTAGTTATATAGTTAGAAAGTTAGTTATAACATGTGACACGATAGCTTAGTGTGAGGTATCATTTTCAGGTATAAATATTATAAATTTCAGCTATTCTAAGTAATGAGAAATTACTTTCGTTTCATTTTTTTTTTGGTGTTCACCAGTGTTTCTTTGCTCCATATGCTTACCCAACAAATGTTAGAACTTTTGTCAAAAGCAAGTGTCAAAGTTCAAATGTGGGTATGAGTTGAAAAAACTCTTAAAGTCCTACGTTAGACAATTTTCACTTCTTTTAACGGTTTATATAGTGGATGATGTCTTCTTGGGGCGTTCCCCAAGAGGTATAAAAGTTTGGTAAACGGATGAAGCGATGTCAATAATTAATATAACGATCGGTTTGGCCAACTAACTAGGTTCAGAGTGGACTTGAGCTTATGGTTTGGCTTGCTATTAATCTTATTTTGTTTTGGTACTAAAAAGTTTAATTTTTTTAGAAAAAAAATATTCAAATTGGCACATCATTTGTCTATTATAGTTGACACATCATTCGTCGGTTACTCTGACTGAGTTTAGGGTTTTGGAGAGCAGTGTCAACTCTTTTCGAAATCTCTCCCACTTAGAAGACCAATCCTTTGCTCCAAAGTTTTCTCCCACGCGTTTTTCCATCTAATTGTCCACTTTGTTAACGGTCAAATGATATGGATCGTTCATTCGCTATAAATAGAGACCTTCAATCACTTCTCTGTTTACAACAAAATTAAGCTCTTCTAAGTTTTTCCTTCCTTGTTCTCTTATCTTTACGCTCTTGAGTTATTAGAGACTCATCTTCTTGCTCTTTTTACTCATTGAATTTTCCGAGTATTTCTTGAGTTCTCTCTAGAGAATTAGTTGTCTTTTAAGCAATTTCTCATCGTCTGATAAATTATTTTAGGAGGTCAAACAACCATTGTTTGAGGGTATAATCTAGAACAATGTCCATAGTGCAGTAGAATAACTTATAATTTGACTGAGTTGTTTAATTATGGGACTTCGTGTCGATAGTCTACTTGCACAATTTTGGATAGTGTCACGAAACGTCTTATAAGGAGATTTTTGATACACGACTCAACTAATAAGTTCTCACGTAGTATAGATCAAATTTTCAAAACTTTTCAAAATCCAAAAACAACAATTTTAAAACTTTTCTCTCTGCCATGTCTATCGAACAAATTATTGGTAATAATTGCATTGTTTCTGTTATCAACAAACCGTTTGAATTTGAGGAAAATCACTTCAAACGATGACAACAAAAGGTTTTATTTTTCTTGGCAATGAGAAATGTTATCATTGTCTTTGTTGTTTTTTGGTTTAAGAAAATAATGCCACAGAGGAAAATATCGGCTGAGTCGCGGATCAGTACGCTTTCTTTAAGACGTTTCGCGGTACTGCCAGATTTATGCAAAGCAGCTCTTAAATACCCACGACGCCTCTAGGATAAAACAACTCGTTTCAATACGATTCACACTTGCACGTGTGATGAATCGTTCTAAATGATACACCTTCTGATGGTAGAAACCAGTCTTAGTATCTGGAGTAGATCCAGTCGAAAAAGAAAAGAATATTTAAGAAGATGAAGCAGAGTAAGGGAGAGAGGAGAGAATTCAGATATGAATTCTGGAGTGCAGAATAAGTGAATGAGGGAAATGTATTTATAGGCAAAAGGATCCACCCGAATGGACCAAATCGTGGGCGAAAATATAGTGGGAGAGTTGAACCGGCCCAGTCAAGGTAACCGTTATTTACTTGGTCAGCAGACTTGGAGGACAAGTAAACCTAGTCAAAATCTAGGTTAAGACTTGGTCTAAGGACACGTCACCAACTCGTATTAATTAATATTAAATTTTAATTAATTCCATATTTAATATTATTTAATTTTTACCGAATTAATTAATTATTCAATGATAATTAATTTTCATTAATTCGGGTTCCAAAAAATTAATTCATGTAGACCGGACCGAGCCGAGCCGGCGCGCGCGTGTGTCTTCTTGGCACATTGGTGTGTCCTCACTCCTTTATAAAATTGTAGGTGCCCTTAGGCCCAACAACAATTGTCCAAGTTGGAATATATATACACTACTAATATTTGTGTTCCCTCCAATGTGGGACTTATAAATGAATCTTTTCAAATTCATCTCCATATTAGCTCTTACTTGTGTTTATTTATTGCTCATTTAATGTCAATAAATATTTCCAACTCTTCCTCCAAGTTATCATCATTCCAAGTTCCAACAGTCTTGACTAAGGGCACACCACTCATGGATGAAACAACATATAAATTTCTCCTCATCCAAAAAAATTATTCTGAGTGGTCAAACAATCATTATTTGAACATTTATTTATAAAACCGTATAATTTAACTGAGCTATTTTATTTTAAAAATTTTGTAGTTGATAGTCTGCTTCCAAATAGAGCAATCTATTACACGACTCAATTAATGGTTTCTTACGAGACATAAACCAACATTTAAAGTTATGGAATTGGGTGAGTTGGGGAATTGTTTGCAAGTCTCGCAATTTAGGTGGTTTGGGTGTCAAAGATATTAGAGTTATGAACTTGGCACTGTTGAACAAGTGGAAGTGGCGAATTTTGAAGGAATCCGATACGCCGTGGTTGAGACTCTTATGCAGTAGATACGGTAATGTAAAGCTCAAGGTGCTAGTTGCTGACGACAAGACGCTATCGGGTAAAGATTCAATATGGTGGTGGGACTTAGTCACGTGTGATAAACGTCTTTCCTCTACTGTCAGCGGCGGGTTTACAGGGGCGGTAAATTGTGGTGCAGGGAACGGGAGCCATACGGCTCTGTGGCATAATAACTGGCTGGGCATCCAGTCTCTAAAAGACGCTTTTCCTGAAGTTTTCGCTTTCGCAACAGAGGCTGGTATGTCTGTTGAACAAGCAGGTACGTGGGATAACGACATATGGGCATGGAGCTATGATGTTATGGTGGATGGTACAGCAACTCTGCATTATGCAGTTGTCATACCCCAAATTTGCCCGCCATATTTCTAACAGTCGAATTTTCTTAAACTTGAGTCTCATAATTTTCAGTTTATTTTTACTAATATTTTGACATTAATTTATTTGGCATATTCCAAAATATACAGTGTATTTTAAATTACTTGTAACAAATATTCACTTGCCCTTCATATAATTTCAAATGTCTTTATATTTCAAATAAATCAAACAGTGCAATTGGTAAGAGGTAAGACTCCCAAGCATAGGGTCACAAGTTCGATCCCTTTGAATGACTTTTTAAATTTTCGTTACTTTTAAAATCTTAAATTTATTTTACTATTATAATTATTTTTGTTCCAAAAAAAAGGATAGTTAGGAATTAGTATAGTTACTGTAGCTATTTTCTTTAAAAAGGAATGAGTCAATTAAAAATAATTGCTATTATTTTGGTTCTACGGTTTCTAGGTGTAATTTTTATTTTTATTTTTATTTTTATTTTTTTTTATTTTTTATTTTTTATTTTTTAAATAGTAAAATTCAAGTTTAATTTCATTGGCTCTTGTTAACCGTTAATAGTTGTATATATTAATATTTAATTTTTATTACATTATTCTTATTAGTATAAATTTTAGAAAAAAAACAAAATTAGACTTTAATTTTAGTCATCCTTTTAAAATAAAATAAAAAAAAAAAAAACTTTATATATGAATCACAATTACTTTTTTTTTTTTTTTTTCCTATTAATAAAAAAATAAAATCTAAAATAATAATAAAATAAAAAATGGTCAAAGATCACGTTTCAAGGCATTTAAGAAAAATTTGAAGATGGTTTAATATTATTGCTGTAAGTCTTAATTCTAGCCATTATTATAGGAAATAGAATAGTTATTATCATTGAATTTATTTGGTTATTCAAGATGTGAATTCATTAAAATTTATCGTTACTATTATTGTCATAAGTTTTAAAAAGAAAATAAAAGGATATATTTACCATGGTCATTATATTATTTTATTATTATTAATTAATATTATTATATAATTAATATATTAACTATTACTTTTAAGATTTAGTATAATTTATTACTTTTTAGAATTTTAATCTTCTTTTAATATTTGGTAGACTTTTGTAACTTTTTTATTATTAGGATTATTATTTATTAGAATGTCATTTAAAAATAAAATAAAAAAAAAACTTTTAGAATTACGGTTACTATTTTTTTTTTTTTTTTTTTTTTTTTTTTTTTTTTCAATTAGTAAAGAAATTTTTTTTTCCAAAAAAAAAAGAGAATATTAATTCAAAACGAAAAGAAGGAAACCTCTACGGTTACTACCTTTTTGCAATCAGTAAGAAACTTTCAATTTACTACTGTTATTAGAATAACATTAATTAAGTTTTATTATCATTAAGTTTTATTAGTAGCTTTTTCTATTATATTAAAGTATTAACTTAATTAGAATATTTAAATTACAAACCCTAATTTGTTCAGATCTTAGTCCAAATTGAATCGAAGGTAAAGATTAATAAGGAAATTATTGACTTTTATCATGTGAATAAGAATACGAAATTCGTCCAAATGCAATACATAATTAAAACACAAATTCTACAAAAACAACCTAAAATCTGAATCAATAAACCTTAAAATCAAATCGGATCCGAAATTAATTCACAATCAAATTTCAATCAAAATCAATAACGCCAAATCAAATCTTCCATTAATCTGAATCAAACTAATCAATGTACTTCCTAATCTAACTAATTCTAAAACCCTATAAATTCATCCTAAAACTAGTTGAATGGGGACCAAAAAAATGAACCGAAAAAATCAGACAAAAAAATTGAAAGCGAAAAGAAGGAGTAGAAGGGGATTGTTGCTGCAGATCCTCATTACGAACCCTTAGCCGAAACTTCAAAGCAATCGGCCGCCACCACTCAATCTGGGTTTCACGTTTGAAACCCCAGACCGCCGTCGATCCGCACCGTCCTCTTGCTACGCCGCCGCCTTCAAGTCTTGCACTTGTGAAAGAGAAGAAAGGGAGGTCAAAGAAGGAAGGTTCAGAAATCATAAGAACTCGCTCGAAGATTCAATAGGAGGTAATTCGAAAAAAACACTTAGCTGTAGGTGATTATGCTTGATTTTTGATTGTTGTGTGATTGGGGATTTAGAGTTTGATGGTTTGGATTCACGTGGGATAATTTCTGGTTTTTTTTTTCTTTTGTTTGGTTGTTATGGATGTTGTTGGTGATTAGAGAAAGATGAGAGAGAATCGTGAGGAAGAGAAAGAATCGTTAGGGATATATGAAAAGGAAAATAAAATAAATGAATTAAAAATGATCCCCATGTATGTGCTCTCCTTTACCATACACCCGCGGTCCATATTAAATCATAGCCGTACGATCTCAACGTGCGTGCCAAATTACGTGAGCACCACGGTAACGCCTACGTCCCCCCACACCTGATCCGAACGGATCAAGGTGTGTTGATAATGGGCCCAGCCCAATGCTTTTTGCGCCCCTGTTTTACTCTTTTTTACAAAAGATGTATAAAATACACCCCTCCCTGGCTTATTGGGTTCAGATATACATCTGGACCTAATTATCTTTTCTAATACACCTCTAGTTTTAGTTTAACACCTCTGGTTCATTTTAATCAATTAAATTATTAATCTTATGTCATTATAAATTTCTAATCTATTTTTTTAATACATAACATATAATTATTTAATATATTTTATAAAAAATCACTAAGTTGGATATAGTTATTTTAAGATAAATCTCTTATTTTATTAACTTTCAAATATTTTCTAAATACATATTTTACTAAATTTTAATTTAATTATTATAGATACATCCAATTAAAAAACTCAAAACATCTAAAACTTTTTACTAATACTAAACCAATGTTAATTTCATAAAAAAAAAGGATTGTACAATTGTTTTTTTACTAAACTTCGAACTACGCCCACAATTACCTTATTTTCTAAACCGGACGAAATTCAAAGGAGAATTCAAAAGTAATTATTCAATCCTATAAAAAATAATCAACCAAAAACCCGAACTACGAATTGGGACTCTGATTCTCCATAAGGAGATACGTAGGCATTCAATCGAAAATTGAAGCGAGTCCCCTAATAAATAAATAAATCCCGTTTCTTTTTATAAATATGAAAATAATGCTTTAGAAACCTTAGAAAAAACCTAGATCAAAAGGGGGTCCCCTTGAGTACAAGGGAAATAAAGGGTGCCTAACACCTTCCCTTTATTTAATTAACTCGCGAACTTAGAATCTCTGAAAATATAGGGTTATCCATTTAATTCCCTTCCCTTAAGATAAAAATAATGGTGGCGACTCTCTAAAATTTTAAGCCGGTTGCTACAGCTGGCGACTCTGCTGGGGAGTTCCTTAAAATAGAGTATTCCCTACCTTTAGGTCTAGGTTTGCTGTTGGGGTTTTTATTATTTTTGCATTTATTTTTCATATTGTGTTTTATTTATTATATTGTTTATTTGTTATTTTGTTATTTATTTATTTTTCATATATGTATTGTTGGTGGGATCATATTTCAAATAAAGTGAGAAACATTAAGAGAAGGATTGTCAATTGGCCAAAGGGGTTTAACATCCCTACGAGTCTTTGCGACAACTTCGCCTAGAGTCGGTCAAATTTCGAGAAATGTCTCAAGAGGGCTCGCCTCTCTTAGAGTCAGGACTTTGGATTTGACCAATGACTCTTTGTACCAAAAATAAAACATCATGGTGAGACTTTGCATGACCTATGAGATAAGTCTCGGTCTGCAAAGAGGCTCCGCTTAAGGGAGGCCCCTTTGCCTTTCCCTATAGCGTCATCCACGATACCCTTAGTAAAACCACCCTGAGTGGGGAGGGTAGAATATCCTTAGAACAAACTTATGAACCTACCTATTAAGGATACCCTTATCACCATCTCACCTCCAAGTTACATTATCATACATGCATGCATTTAAATTTTAAAATATTCTTTTTTTATGTCTTATTCACAGGAGTTCTTCGAAAAAATATATAAAAAAAAAAGAAAGGTTTTGGTGAGCATCAAAAAAAAAATGAATCAAGATAAGAAAGAGATTCAGAAGAATAACGAACTGGTAAACAAAGAAAGGTTCAAGAGGAAACGGACAACTGATGGATTCATGAGCGCAAATTTTGATCTTGATTCTCACAATCAACAAATAAAGGATGCTCAGCTGGAGATTGAAAAACTAAGGGGTTGGTATACTCAAGCATTGAAAGACAAGAGGACAACTGAAATAGATCTAGAAGCACAAATCCAAAAGTTGGTTAGTAATGCTCGAGAGCAAGAAGATAAGATCCAAGACCTCACCACGAGACTTCGTGAAAGCCAAGAATCTGAGATAGGAGAACGGATCTATAGAATGAAAATTGAAGGGCGTTTTACCCGACAAATGAAAAATTATGAAGAAGTGGTTCAAGGATTAGAAGGCTGCCAAAAAGAATTCTATGCACTAGTAGACCAATATGAAACAATAAGAGCTGAAAAAGAATATTGGGAAAGACAATATGAGATCATGGCCCGAGCTGGGGAGGACAATAGAAGCATAATCCCGACCCTTTACCGGGATTACAGGATGTATAAGGACAAGCATGAAAAGCTTGCCTTCTTGGCGAACAACCTAATTGATGATATCCCAAGGAGTTTGAAAGAAGCTGAAGCTACAATGGTCCTTCTTCCAAAAGAAGTCGAAGACTTCCTCAAGCTTTGTAGGGAGATGGTTAACAATTTTAGGGCGGAGATTCGTAAACGCCGTTAGGAGTTTTTAGTTTCCCTTTGTTATTTCGTATTCAGCAATTTGCTTATGTTCTTCGTATTCAGTAATTTGTTTCTGCTTTTCACGTTCAGTATTTGTTTTGGTTGTATTCCCAATTAGAGGATTATAATGTTCTTCTTCCTATAATAAAAAGTACTTTTGTTTCAATATATTATCTTCTTGAGATGCTCACCATTAAAAAATAAGAACCTAAAAAGTATAAAGAATAAAAAAAATTTTGATCAAAGGAAACTCCAAGTGAATAAGACATAAAAAAAAATTTTAAATCTTTGCATTCATTCATCCAAACATTACATTACATTTCATACAAAAAAAACTCATATTTTTCATATCATCTTCAGTTAAACCGTCAAGCAAGTCAAACTGACTTCCCGACTTCCTATTCAAACAAGAGCTTACCGAAAGAAAGTAATGGAACAACTCGAACAAAACCAAGCATCTCTCCGTGAGGAAGTAAACCAACTAAAGGGTAGCGTAGAAGAAATCAAAGGAGGGATGACTCAGATGTTAAGCTTCATGAAAGACTTCATGGAGAAGCAAGAGAAAGTTAAGGAGACTTCAAATAAGGAAACCTGTGAGCAATATGATGATTTACCAGATGATGGCAACCCACTGTTAGGTTATATCCCGGGATTTGGTCCCTCTAAAAATGTACACTCCCAGCAAGGAACTCATGCGCGTTCTTCTAAGAAAGTCATCCAATCCCATGAGGAAGGAGAGACTTCTCAAGAAGGCTTCATCCCCCCTCCACAGAAGGAAGGGACATCCCGCATAGTGCGCATTCCTTCTAACAATCCTCCTAAGGAGGATGACTATCTGGATCTACAATACGGATACCAGGAGGGAGATAATACAACCCGGATACCTCAACCTAAGCAGTCGTCACATAACGTTATGGAAGATTCAAAGGATAATAACCAAATAAAGGCTTTAGAAGAAAGGTTGAAAGCTGTTGAAGGTTATGATACCTTCGAGGTTGGTGCTTTGGAAATGTGTCTAGTACCTGATGTTGTGATCCCTCCCAAATTCAAAGTGCCAGACTTTGAGAAATATAAGGGACTCACATGCCCAAGGAATCATCTACGCATGTACTGTAGAAAAATGGCTGCTTACGCTCATGATCAAAAGCTGATGATTCATACTTTTCAAGACAGTCTGAGTGGAGCGTCCTTAGATTGGTATATGCAGCTAGAGCAGAACTACATCAGAACATGGGATAATCTTGCTCATGCCTTCTTAAAACAGTATAAATACAACTTGGACATGGCTCCTAACCGCATGCAACTACAAAATTTATCTCAGAAGAAGGAAGAATCCTTCAAAGAGTACGCACAGAGATGGAGGGAAATTGCGGCACGAGTACAACCGCCACTTCTCGAGAAGGAGTTGGTAGACATGTTCATGAGTACTCTACAAGGAATATACTATGAGAAAATGGTAGGAAGTGTCTCCTCAGGTTTCTCAGATTTGGTTATGATTGGAGAACGAATCGAAACAGGTCTAAAAAATGGCAAGATACAAGGGGCACCGCCAAGTACCTCTTTCAGCTCGAAGAAACCCGTCCCTAACTTCACAAAGAAGAGGGAAGGAGAAACTAATGCTGTGGCATCACAACTAAGAGCACAACAACCATGGGTGATTCCACAAAATCAACAACAAAACAAATTTCAAAGACTTCCGAGAAGATTTGATCCTCTCCCCATGCCTCATGGGCAGCTGCTACAACATCTCATTAGAGCATCCCTGGTGGAATTAAAACCACTTGCCCCTCCAATTGGAGAACTCCCGCCCAATTATGATGCAAATGTAAGGTGTGAATACCATGCCAACTCTCCAGGACATACTTTGGAGAAGTGTTGGGCTTTCAGACACAAAGTTCAAGATCTAATAGAATCCCAAGATATCACTTTTGAGAAGCCTAATATCAAGACGAACCCCATGCCTCCGCATGGTGGCTCAAATGTTAATGCAATCGAGGTGGCTACTGATCATGAAGGAACAAAACGAGTAAAGGCTCCAATAGACCTACTAAAGGAGTATTTATTCGAACAAGGTTTCCTCTTGGAACATAATGAAGCTTTCGAGGACACGTTGCAAAAATTAGTGGATCAGAAGATGGTCCAATTCAAATATTATACTAAAGAAGAGTACATCGCTACTATCAATGTCAATACCAGGAAACCATTGGTGATTCCTTGCCAAGGTCCTATGTCTACAAAGAAACCACTTGTAATTCCTTACACAGACTCAAACGCAGCTAAAGCACCATTAACGATACCAACACCATCAAAAAGCACGTTGGTAATCGAAGAACCATATCCCACTCCCTATGAGAGTGACAAAACTGTACCATGGAGTTACGACACCACTGTCTACATCAACGGGCAAAAACAAGAGCCTGCAATAATAAATATAGCAGGAACAGGGGGGATAACCCGTAGTGGTCGTGTATACGCTCCAGATTTACAGGAAAAGGATAAGAATCCCACTAAAGACAAAGGAAAGGCAATAGCTGAAGCCAGTCAAGAGCCTGAATCTTCCAATAAAGCCCTCCTTGACAAAGAAAAGGAGGAGTTCCTGAAAATGATCAAAAGGAGTGATTATAGAGTGGTGGATCAACTCCACCAAACCCAATCTAAAATATCCATACTCCAGTTACTGTTAAGTTCTGAAGCACATCGAGACTCCTTGATGAAAATACTAAATGCTGCTCATGTTGCGAAGGAGATCACAGTGGATCAGTTTGACGGAGTCGTGGCTAACCTAACATCAGGGGCACGCCTAGGCTTTGATGACAGTGAGCTACCTCCACAAGGTAGAGCTCATAATAAAGCTTTACACATCTCAATCAGGTGTGGGAGCACAAGTCTATCCAGAGTACTCACTGATACTGGTTCCTCTCTAAATGTGCTACCAAAGACCAGTTTAATGAAGTTGACACTAGAGGGTATCATCATAAGACCAAGTTCTATGGTGGTAAAAGCTTTTGATGGTTCTCAAAGCACCGTATTTGGAGAAGTGGATCTTCCTATAAAGATCGGACCACACACTTTCTACATCACCTTCCAAGTGATGGACATAGAACCAGCATATACTTGCCTATTAGGGCGACCATGGATCCACTCAGCAGGAGCTGTCACGTCAACCTTGCATCAAAAATTGAAATTCCTTACTGAGGGGAAACTAGTTGTGATCGAAGGAGAGGAAGACATCTTTGTCAGTCATCTGGAATCTTATCGATATATTGGTGTTGAAGAGGACTGTGTAGAAACACCATTCCAAGTACTAGAGGCTGCTGCGGTATCCACCCTCCCGGTGGAAAAGATTAAAAAATCAGGTACCCCTATAACATCATGGAGGGACCTACAAACAATGGTAGGAAATCAAGCACCTGAAGGCTGGGGAAAACTTATAGATATACCTGAGAAGAAAGATCGTTTGGGTTTGGGCTATAAGTTATCAGATACTACCAAGAAGAATGAAGAGCGCTTTCCCCCTATTCCAAGTATTTTCATCAGCAAGGGGATAGAGCATGGTGGATCAGTGTCAGTTATATCGGACAAAGGCAACATCAAAGGGGCATCCAACCTCATTCGTGAGTGCCTTCCAGATGAAGAGCTCAAGAATTGGACTATTGTGGAGATTCCAGAGATATTTTTCTTTCCAAAGTAATTTTTCTTTGTTTTGTTTTAAAAAGAACCTATGTCCCGCCCGAGGCATAGGGGTTGCTTGTAAGGGCCCCCATTTGTTTTCAAATAGTATTTCCCATTAATAAAAGTTGTTTTTGCTTTCATTCAAGATCTATTTCTTTCTTCATTATTTCATTAAAATGGCAATACTTTCTATTCATATACATTTTCCAATTCATATTCTAAAAAGAACCAAAACATAATAAAAAATGCAGATCCACACCTATACTCATTGATAATGATACTGCTACGATCCGATACAACTTTGATGCACCAATTAACCAAGCTGAAGAGGAAGATGAGGAAGACTATGAACTCACTAAAGAGTTGACAAGGTTAATCGAACAGGAATCAAAAGACACGCTTCCATCCCACGAGGCAATTGAAATCATCAATCTTGGCAATGAAGCAGAACCAAAAGAGATTAAAATAGGGGCAACCTTGGAAGAAAGTGTGAAACAAAGACTAATCAAGCTTCTGCATGAGCACAAAGATATATTCGCATGGTCTTATCGAGATATGCCAGGGTTGGATACTGACATTGTTGTGCATAAATTACCTTTGAAAGAAGGATGTTCTCCGGTTAGACAAAAGCTCCGAAGAACTCGTCCAGACATGGCCGATAAAATTCGAGAAGAAGTTCTCAAGCAATTCGACGCAGGTTTCTTAGCCGTAGCAGACTATCCACCTTGGATTGCTAATATCGTTCCAGTACCCAAGAAAGGTGGAAAAGTACGAATGTGTGTAGATTATAGGGATCTAAATAAAGCAAGTCCTAAAGATGATTTCCCGTTACCTCACATAGACGTATTAGTGGACAATACAGCACAGGCTTCAGTTTTCTCATTCATGGATGGTTTCTCAGGTTATAATCAGATCAAGATGGCTCCCGAGGACATGGAAAAAACGACTTTCATGACACCTTGGGGCACGTTCTGTTACAAAGTAATGCCTTTCGGTCTGAGGAACGCAGGAGCAACATATCAACGAGCAATGGTTACCTTATTTCATGATATGATACACAAAGAGATTGAGGTATACGTGGACGATATGATTGCCAAATCCCATACGGAGGAGGATCATATAGTTCACTTACAAAAATTATTCGAGCGTCTACAAAAATACAAATTAAGGTTGAATCCGAACAAGTGTACATTTGGTGTCAGATCAGGCAAACTGTTGGGTTTCATTGTGAGTCAGCGTGGCATCGAAGTGGATCCTGACAAAGTAAAAGCCATACAAGAAATGCCAGCTCCGAAAACAGAGAAGGAGGTTCGTGGTTTCTTAGGACGGTTGAACTACATCTCAAGGTTCATATCGCACCTAACTGCCACTTGCGAACCTATATTCAAATTACTCAGAAAGAATCAAGAAATACAGTGGAATGAAGACTGCCAAACAGCCTTCGAAACAATAAAACAATATCTACAAGAGCCTCCGATTCTGATGCCACCCGTTCATGGAAGACCACTCATCATGTACTTAACAGTGCTTGAAAGATCTATGGGGTGCGTATTGGGGCAACAAGATGAAACGGGGAGAAAAGAGCATGCTATTTACTACTTAAGCAAGAAATTCACCGACTGTGAGTCTCGATACTCATACCTTGAAAAAACTTGTTGTGCTCTGGCTTGGGCCACTAAACGGCTACGACAATACATGTTAACACACACTACGTGGTTAATAGCAAGAATGGATCCTCTCAAGTATGTGTTTGAGAAACCCGCCCTCACAGGGAGAATCGCTCGATGGCAAATGTTATTATCCGAATACGACATTCAATATGTGACACAAAAAGCTATCAAAGGTAGTGTATTGGCTGATCATTTGGCCCATCAACCATTGACAGAGTATCAATCGATGAAGTTTGATTTTCCAGACGAAGACATTATGGTTATAAAGGACTGCGAGGCACCAGGACCTAATGAAGGACCTGAACTAGGGGCACGATGGACACTCATGTTCGACGGCGCATCAAATGCCTTGGGACATGGTGTTGGGGCTGTATTGACATCTCCAGAAAACTTCCACAGACCTTATACTGCGAGGTTGTGTTTCGATTGTACTAACAACGTTGCCGAGTACGAAGCTTGCATCTTGGGTTTAGAAGCTGCTGTCGATCTCAGAATCAAATTCTTAGATGTATATGGAGATTCAGCACTAGTTATATATCAAGTCAAAGGCGAATGGGACACCAAGCATCCCAAATTAATTCCATATCGAGACCATGTTTTGGAGCTAGCTATGCAGTTTACAAGTATCACCTTCTTTCACATTCCTCGAGAAGAGAACCAAATGGCAGACGCTTTGGCTACGTTATCATCTATGTTCAAAACTGCATGGCCTAATCATGAGCCACATATTACAATCAGACATTTTGAAGAACCTGCGCACTGTCTCGCAATTGAAGAGGGGCCTGACAACAAACCTTGGTTTTATGACATCAGAAGATATCTGGAGAAACAAGAATACCCTGAAAATGCATCAATCATAGACAAGCGAACTTTGAGAAAGCTAGCATCAAAGTTCTTCTTAAATGGGGATATTTTATACAAAAGAAATTACGACTTGGTGCTACTCAGGTGCGTGGACAAACAAGAAGCCGATGCACTCATGAAAGAAATACACGAAGGGACTTTTGGAACTCATGCAAGTGGACATACCATGGCTAGAAAAATATTGAGGGCTGGTTACTATTGGTTAACAATGGAAACAGACTGTTACCATTATACGAAAACATGTCACAAGTGCCAGATCTACGCCGACAAAATGCACGTACCACCTACTCCTTTGAATGTTATGAGTTCTCCATGGCCATTCTCGATGTGGGGAATAGATATGATAGGAATGATCGAACCTAAGGCCTCAAATGGGCATCGATTCATTTTGGTTGCCATTGACTACTTCACCAAGTGGGTCGAAGCTGCTTCCTATGCGAATGTGACGAGACAAGTGGTTACTCGATTTATCAAACATAATATCATATGCCGGTATGGGGTTCCTAGCAGAATTATCACAGACAATGGATCCAATCTGAATAACAAAATGATGAAGGAGCTATGTGACGAATTTAAGATCGAACATCATAATTCATCACCATACCGACCCAAGATGAATGGTGCCGTCGAAGCTGCAAATAAAAATATCAAAAAGATTGTTCAGAAAATGGTGAAGACGTACAAAGATTGGCATGAGATGCTTCCGTTCGCATTACATGGCTATCGTACTACAATGCGCACATCAACTGGTGCAACTCCTTATTCTCTTGTCTACGGTATGGAGGCTGTGCTTCCTATTGAAGTAGAAATTCCATCACTACGAGTCCTCGCAGAAGTAGAGCTTGAAGAAGCAGAATGGGTTCAAACACGACTCGATCAACTCAATCTTATCGAAGAGAAGCGCTTGACAGCCTTGTGTCACGGACAATTATATCAGAAACGGATGAAAAAGGCGTTCGATAAGAAGGTCCGCCCTAGAACCTTCCAAGAAGGAGATTTGGTTCTCAAGAAGATTCTACTACCTCGACTAGATTCACGTGGGAAATGGACGCCTAACTATGAAGGTCCATATGTTGTAAAAACGGCTCTCTCAGGAGGAGCTCTTATCCTCACTACCATGGATGGAGAAGAACTGTCGCACCCACTGAACTCGGATGCAGTTAAAAAATACTATGTATAAAAGAAAGCCCGCGAAGTCGAAAACCCGAAAAGGCGACTTAAGCAAAAAGGGGCGTCCCGGTGGACCGAAAACCCTAAAGGGCGGTCCAGGCAAAAATTAGGGGCATAAATAAAAAAAAAAAGAGCTCATCCCGGTGGATTGAAAACCCGAAAGGGCGATCCAGGCAAAAATTAGGGATTCATTCAAATAAATAATAAAGAACAAAAAGACTGCGATACGAGGACTCGTTACGACTATAACTACGAAAGAGATGGATTAGATCAGAATCACCGTTCTTAGAAGCAAGGTCATTGGAGTTATCGAAAGACATTGGAGAAATAGCAGTATCAATTATCGTCTTCAATTGCCATTTTTATTTATTTTTATCTTCTTTGTAATCACCTCTTTTAGGAATTACTCCTTGTACTTCAAGCCTATTCAAAGGCATTTTCATCTAATAAAATAAGCTTGCTTTCAAATCTTTACCAATGCTTTTTTTCTTTATTCAACCTGATTGTAGAATACGACGGTTATTTTCTGGTGAACACTATTTGTGAAATAATTTTGGGGACATGACAAAAAAAAAACATTTAATAAAATATTGAAAAAAACACATTGGTTAGAAATATGTCAAAGGAAATCTACGACTGCGTCCAAGGTGCACTATCAAAATTATTTGGTCCACCACAAAGTTATCAATTTCAAATTATCTTGAAGAATGTCACAATGAAGCGAATGACGAATGTGGGGAAGTCAGTAACAAAAACAAAACTGATGGTTTAAAAGGAGGTCATCAAAATCAAGATACATAAACATTTGGTGCATGTGCATATCAATAACAATCATCATTGGGGAACATGTATACAATATTACATTTGGGTATCAAAACTAGTTATATCATAAATTTGGGGAACATTTGGTGCAAACTCTTAGTGAGAACAATTTGGGGAACATTTGGTGCAAACATTTGGTGAGAAAGTTTACCAGTTAGCATAGGCATGATTATCTACAGTCATTTTACTATCTAATTGTGGTTAAACGCAAATACTTGGTGAGAACAATTTGGGGAACATTTGGTGCAAATTCTTGGTGAGAACAATTTGGGGAACATTTGGTGCAAACTCTTGGTAAGAATATTTTGGGGAACATTTGGTGCAAACATTTGGTGAGAACGTTTATCAGTTAGCATAGATATGATTATTTACAATCATTATACTAATCTTGGGTAAACGCAAACTTTATCTATCCTCTAGGTCGTGATAGATAAAGAATAGATTGGCGACTACTTGCTCTCTAGGTCGTGGCAAGTCAATTCTCCATCTTTCTCAAGCTCTACTAGGATCAAAATCTTAAAAGAGTTGGGACCCGTTATTTCTTATTCTCTAGGTTGTGATAAGATATAAAGGAGTTCAAAATAGTTCGCTGAGCAGCAGTGGGTTATCTGATCTATGTTACTTATCCTCTAGGTTGTGGTAAGTGCATAGTGACTACGATATAGTTCGTTGTGTCAGTCCATAAACGACGACGAACTATCCAAATATGTCTTATTCGTTCTCTAGGTCGTGACGAATACGCAAAATCTACCACACAAATCTGCTATGTTAGTCCTGAGGCTTTAGTAGATCATCCTTTCTAACTTCTGGTCAAATTTTTGGGGTCTTCCGGTATTTAATAATTCTTCAATCCGAACGCGCGAGAACTCTGTATTCTCGCGCCCTTCGATCGAACAATATTAAATAGGGGCAGCTGTCATACCCCAAATTTGCCCGCCATATTTCTAACAGTCGAATTTTCTTAAACTTGAGTCTCATAATTTTCAGTTTATTTTTACTAATATTTTGACATTAATTTATTTGGCATATTCCAAAATATACAGTGTATTTTAAATTACTTGTAACAAATATTCACTTGCCCTTCATATAATTTCAAATGTCTTTATATTTCAAATAAATCAAACAGTGCAATTGGTAAGAGGTAAGACTCCCAAGCATAGGGTCACAAGTTCGATCCCTTTGAATGACTTTTTAAATTTTCGTTACTTTTAAAATCTTAAATTTATTTTACTATTATAATTATTTTTGTTCCAAAAAAAAGGATAGTTAGGAATTAGTATAGTTACTGTAGCTATTTTCTTTAAAAAGGAATGAGTCAATTAAAAATAATTGCTATTATTTTGGTTCTACGGTTTCTAGGTGTAATTTTTATTTTTATTTTTATTTTTATTTTTTTTTTATTTTTTATTTTTTATTTTTTAAATAGTAAAATTCAAGTTTAATTTCATTGGCTCTTGTTAACCGTTAATAGTTGTATATATTAATATTTAATTTTTATTACATTATTCTTATTAGTATAAATTTTAGAAAAAAAACAAAATTAGACTTTAATTTTAGTCATCCTTTTAAAATAAAATAAAAAAAAAAAAAACTTTATATATGAATCACAATTACTTTTTTTTTTTTTTTTTCCTATTAATAAAAAAATAAAATCTAAAATAATAATAAAATAAAAAATGGTCAAAGATCACGTTTCAAGGCATTTAAGAAAAATTTGAAGATGGTTTAATATTATTGCTGTAAGTCTTAATTCTAGCCATTATTATAGGAAATAGAATAGTTATTATCATTGAATTTATTTGGTTATTCAAGATGTGAATTCATTAAAATTTATCGTTACTATTATTGTCATAAGTTTTAAAAAGAAAATAAAAGGATATATTTACCATGGTCATTATATTATTTTATTATTATTAATTAATATTATTATATAATTAATATATTAACTATTACTTTTAAGATTTAGTATAATTTATTACTTTTTAGAATTTTAATCTTCTTTTAATATTTGGTAGACTTTTGTAACTTTTTTATTATTAGGATTATTATTTATTAGAATGTCATTTAAAAATAAAATAAAAAAAAAACTTTTAGAATTACGGTTACTATTTTTTTTTTTTTTTTTTTTTTTTTTTTTTTTCAATTAGTAAAGAAATTTTTTTTTCCAAAAAAAAAAGAGAATATTAATTCAAAACGAAAAGAAGGAAACCTCTACGGTTACTACCTTTTTGCAATCAGTAAGAAACTTTCAATTTACTACTGTTATTAGAATAACATTAATTAAGTTTTATTATCATTAAGTTTTATTAGTAGCTTTTTCTATTATATTAAAGTATTAACTTAATTAGAATATTTAAATTACAAACCCTAATTTGTTCAGATCTTAGTCCAAATTGAATCGAAGGTAAAGATTAATAAGGAAATTATTGACTTTTATCATGTGAATAAGAATACGAAATTCGTCCAAATGCAATACATAATTAAAACACAAATTCTACAAAAACAACCTAAAATCTGAATCAATAAACCTTAAAATCAAATCGGATCCGAAATTAATTCACAATCAAATTTCAATCAAAATCAATAACGCCAAATCAAATCTTCCATTAATCTGAATCAAACTAATCAATGTACTTCCTAATCTAACTAATTCTAAAACCCTATAAATTCATCCTAAAACTAGTTGAATGGGGACCAAAAAAATGAACCGAAAAAATCAGACAAAAAAATTGAAAGCGAAAAGAAGGAGTAGAAGGGGATTGTTGCTGCAGATCCTCATTACGAACCCTTAGCCGAAACTTCAAAGCAATCGGCCGCCACCACTCAATCTGGGTTTCACGTTTGAAACCCCAGACCGCCGTCGATCCGCACCGTCCTCTTGCTACGCCGCCGCCTTCAAGTCTTGCACTTGTGAAAGAGAAGAAAGGGAGGTCAAAGAAGGAAGGTTCAGAAATCATAAGAACTCGCTCGAAGATTCAATAGGAGGTAATTCGAAAAAAACACTTAGCTGTAGGTGATTATGCTTGATTTTTGATTGTTGTGTGATTGGGGATTTAGAGTTTGATGGTTTGGATTCACGTGGGATAATTTCTGGTTTTTTTTTTCTTTTGTTTGGTTGTTATGGATGTTGTTGGTGATTAGAGAAAGATGAGAGAGAATCGTGAGGAAGAGAAAGAATCGTTAGGGATATATGAAAAGGAAAATAAAATAAATGAATTAAAAATGATCCCCATGTATGTGCTCTCCTTTACCATACACCCGCGGTCCATATTAAATCATAGCCGTACGATCTCAACGTGCGTGCCAAATTACGTGAGCACCACGGTAACGCCTACGTCCCCCCACACCTGATCCGAACGGATCAAGGTGTGTTGATAATGGGCCCAGCCCAATGCTTTTTGCGCCCCTGTTTTACTCTTTTTTACAAAAGATGTATAAAATACACCCCTCCCTGGCTTATTGGGTTCAGATATACATCTGGACCTAATTATCTTTTCTAATACACCTCTAGTTTTAGTTTAACACCTCTGGTTCATTTTAATCAATTAAATTATTAATCTTATGTCATTATAAATTTCTAATCTATTTTTTTAATACATAACATATAATTATTTAATATATTTTATAAAAAATCACTAAGTTGGATATAGTTATTTTAAGATAAATCTCTTATTTTATTAACTTTCAAATATTTTCTAAATACATATTTTACTAAATTTTAATTTAATTATTATAGATACATCCAATTAAAAAACTCAAAACATCTAAAACTTTTTACTAATACTAAACCAATGTTAATTTCATAAAAAAAAAGGATTGTACAATTGTTTTTTTACTAAACTTCGAACTACGCCCACAATTACCTTATTTTCTAAACCGGACGAAATTCAAAGGAGAATTCAAAAGTAATTATTCAATCCTATAAAAAATAATCAACCAAAAACCCGAACTACGAATTGGGACTCTGATTCTCCATAAGGAGATACGTAGGCATTCAATCGAAAATTGAAGCGAGTCCCCTAATAAATAAATAAATCCCGTTTCTTTTTATAAATATGAAAATAATGCTTTAGAAACCTTAGAAAAAACCTAGATCAAAAGGGGGTCCCCTTGAGTACAAGGGAAATAAAGGGTGCCTAACACCTTCCCTTTATTTAATTAACTCGCGAACTTAGAATCTCTGAAAATATAGGGTTATCCATTTAATTCCCTTCCCTTAAGATAAAAATAATGGTGGCGACTCTCTAAAATTTTAAGCCGGTTGCTACAGCAGTCTAGGAGGAGTTTACCGATTGCCTAGATGGAGCGGTTTTAGATGTCTCAATAGCAGATGACACTACAACACGCTGAGGCTTTAAAAGCGCTTATTTTGGGCTTTTAAAGCGCTTAAAAGCGCTGTAAAAGATAGCGCTGGCGTAGCATACAAAAGCGCTTCTGAAAGCGCTCTGGTAGACCCCCCCTATAAGAGCGCTTTTCTGGAAAAAGCGCTCTGGTAGGCCCCCCTATAAGAGCGCTTTCCTGGAAAAAGCGCTATGGTAGACCCCCCTTTAAGAGCGCTTTTTCCAGCAAAGCGCTCTGATAGCCCCCCCTATGAGAGCGCTTTTTCTGGAAAAAACGCTCTGATAGCCCCCCCTATAAGAGCGATTTTCCAAAACGCTTTCGTATGTTGCGTTTTTTTTATTTTTTATGCTTTTTTATTAATCTTTGGCAGCGCTTTTACTAAGAAGCGCTTTAGTAGGTGGACCTTTAAGAGCGCTTTTTAAAAGAGCTGTCGTTGCTAAATGAGGTATTTTAATGTGCAGCCTGTAATTTAATCCTCCCAGTCGACCTGTAATATTTTTGACCTGTAATATGTTTTCAACCTGTAATATTTTCGACCTGTAATTTATTTTCGACGATATTATTTCAGCCATCAGTAAGACAATATATATACTAATATAATACCATTATAATATCCAAGATGCAAGAAGTCACATTGTACCATGAGAAATTGGGTTCAAAACAAGTTCTAAATCCCTAAACCAACATCCCGGACAGCCATGATATACGTATAAATTGGCTCTCAAAATTCACTTCAAACAAGTTCAAGATGAAAGAAAGTAAACTCAACCATAGCCAAAAGACTAAATTTATACCAACAATGAAAATGAGGCAATAAAATCCAAATAAGATATTTTATAAAAATGACAATCCTAATCAATTTAATAGCAGAAAAAACCCAAATGAAAGGCTTATTCTTACCATTATGGTCATGAAAACAAGCAAGCCTTATTCTTGTTGGATACAAATATAATGTTAAGTAGATAAAACAAAGTATTAATTCAGCTTTATAACTGTAAAATACTGTCACACAAATCAAGGAAATTTTTCTTCAATGTTGAATTTGGGTAAAAAATTATTTTCTACTTTCAAGAATCTTCAGGCTAGAAACAGCATGAATCCATATATAGCTAGCTACCTTACATTCTACAAAACCTTCAAGAATCACAGGCTAGATTCAACAGTGAGTATTCCAAGCACAACAATGCAAAAGATGGCTTATATCTATCAAAATAATAGAGAAATGTTTTTCACCATGTATATACAATGAACAATAACAGGATTAGAATCGGATGTTCTTGATTGTACAGTCACATTGTAGAGTAAAGCTTTGGATAAGTTAGAGTTAGCATCAACAAAACAGAACAAAAGAAAATATTCAATGAAAAACACTCTAAAGACAATACACTCTAAAGACATTTAATCAAACATGTAATATGCTTAGTTGAAACCCTTAAAACTAAACCCATAAATCATTCCCAATCTTAATATGAAAATATAAACTAATGGAAATATAAACTAAACTAAACTAACCGGCGGTGGAGAAAACGAGTGACGGAGGGACGCCGACGGAGGAGAGAACGACTGACGGAGGGACGCCGACGGTGGTGGCTGGCACCGATGGTGGTGGACGGAAGGGCGATGGAGGATGATACAGTGAGGGTTTTTCGGTTGCAGTGAACAGAAAACGAAAGAGAGAAAGTGAGAAACTGTAACCGGTGAGAAGCGTGTTTTTGTTTTTAATTTTTAGTAATAAAGGCTACTAAAGCGCTTCTGAAAAGCGCTCTCATAGCCTGGTCTATACCAGCGCTTTTGACTAAAAAGCGCTCTCATTAAACCCCCCTATAGCAGCGCTTT
This sequence comes from Vicia villosa, assembly GCF_029867415.1. Classification (NCBI taxonomy): domain Eukaryota; kingdom Viridiplantae; phylum Streptophyta; class Magnoliopsida; order Fabales; family Fabaceae; genus Vicia; species Vicia villosa. Next base: position 188,373 of record NW_026705791.1, on the reverse strand, counting down.
GAAAAGCGCTTTAATATACCCCCCTTACCAAAGCGCTTTTTAAAAGCGCTCTCATACCCCCTTACCAAAGCGCTTTTTAAAAGCGCTCTCATACACCCCCCTACCAGAGCGCTTTTTAAAAGCGCTCTCATACCCCCCTACCAGAGCGCTTTTTTTCATCATTTTCCCTTTGTTTATTAATTTTGTTTTTAGCGAACCCTACGAGAGCGCTTTTTGCTAAAAGCGCTTTAGTAGCTGCGTTGCTACAGCTTAATTTTGGCGTAGTGTGACTTTAGTTGAAATTTATGCGAAGACAGTATTTATTCGCTTAGTTCTTTTTATAATTGTTTCAGCAGGGAGGTTTCGGGTCCCTTGGATGGCCAGATTGTGGAAGTTATCAAGCTCATTTGGGATTTAAAAATTCCATCGAATATTGCTATGTTCGGTTGGAGGTTAATTCTAAAGAGAGTTCCAACCAAGGATGAGTTATGCAGGAGAGGTGTGATGGTGGACATATTGTGCATTTTATGCAGAACTGAAGACGAGTCAGTGTTGCACTTGTTCAATTGTTGTTGCATTTCAGATGGCGTTTGGAAGAACATATATAGTTGGATGGGAAGTGAGCTGAAGATATCCCTGTAGTATTTCAAGAATTTCTTGTTTAATTCGACCAAAGTGGAAAATAAGATTCACATAATTACTGTGGCGGTGATTTGGTTTGCAACCGTTTGGAGTCTATGGTTGGTTAGGATTGATATGATTTTTAACAATGCCATTTTTCAGCTTTAACGAATGTAAGACGGCTATTGTTTTGAGATCGTGGAAGTGGATGTACGCTTATAGTAAAATCTCGGTTATTTGTAATTTTAATTTTTGGAACTCTAACCCTCTCGTTTTCTTAAGAGGGTAGTTTGTGTTGTATTTGTGGGCGGTATTTGCATATTCTCTATTGAACTACACTTCGACATAATAGAGTTCGATTCAATTCTCACTCTTATGTTTTTAATAACCTTCCACGAAACATAATTAGTGAGTGCCTCATAAAGTAAGGTATATGACCTAGAACAAATAAATACTAGCAACCTACCTGACTGTTAGTGGTTCTCTTTCAAGCATATATAAAGGTGAAAGGAATTTCTTACATCTCACGTAAGCATACTTCCTAGTACTTGTGTCACTTTCATAACAATTATTGATGCTGCATGATACACGTTCTCTCTTCAAAACTTGATTTGGTTTCTACAAATTTCTAACACAGCATTCTTTGGTAAATGTTTTTGTGAAGGTTCTAATATTCTTACCCTCTCAAACAAGTCTAAACTAATCTCCTGAAAAAGACAGCATAACAAAAGCAACAAAACATAACATATGATTGGTAACCTTTAATTACTGTAACAAACACTTTAGTATCCAACAGAAACAAAAGAGTTAAGTATTTTATATTCTTTCTCTATATAACATATTCTTTACCATAAGTGAACAAAGAAAAAACATAAGAGCCAAAAAACCATGTCATCTTCTCCTACCTTAATATCCTTCGTGATACTGTCCTTTCTCCTTGTAAATATTGATGCCAATCATCGACCATGCGGAGAAAAATTCGCGAAACTCATCGAACAAAAAAACATAACAGCATGCAAGAGATTACGAACTCAAGGAGCCGAATTCGGTTGGAACTACCACAACAGCCCAAACTCAACCACACTTGAAATCTTATTTGGTGCAATTTTAGATACTAGCCAAGGGTGGATAGCTTGGGGTGTGAATCCAGAAGAAAGAGCAGAAATGATTGGAACAAAAGCAATCATAGGGATTAAAAACCCCGATTTTGCTACTACTTCATCATCAACTTTAAGAGTTCATACTTATGATGTTACAAATGAAACCAAACGTGGTTGTACTCTTTTACCTAGCAAAAACATTGGCCTTAATGTTTCACATATGATGTTTCAAGATGAAGGGTCCAATTTTTATACTATATATGCTAGATTGGTTCTACCCTCTGATGAATATAACATAACAAGGTTGAACCATGTTTGGCAAATTGGACATGCTGTTAGTTGGGAAAGTCCTTTGCGCCATCCAATAAATCTTAACAATGTGGATAGCACTGAGACTATAGACTTGACTTCTCCTCATGGTCCCAGCACCGGACAGTTCCGGAGTTCCCTTCAATCGGTAACTAGCCCTAGATTAACAACTCAATCATAGTTTTAAATTGTAGTTCAAATCATAGTTGGAGTCATATATATTACAGACAAAAAATGAAACTGCAGTTGCAGATTGCAGTTTAAAACCATGAACTCGTAAGCATTTGATTTCCATTCTAATTTTTTTTTATGATGAAATTTAGGTGCATGGAGTTCTAAGCATTATAGGGTGGGGAACAATGCTACCTCTTGGAGTAATAATCCCAAGATACTTTAGAGTGTATCCTTTTAGAAGGGAACCATGGTGGTTTTTCCTACACATTGGTTGCCAATTAACTGGTTTTCTCATTGGAACTGCTGCTTTTGTCATTGGATTGGTTCTTGGACGCTCATCTAGATACTATATCTTCCAAACTCATAGAAACTTTGGAATTATCATTTTCACTTTTAGTACAATCCAGGTATTATATTAATTTTCATCTATTTCGGACCATGATTTAGATTCGATGATCTAAAGTTAATCTCAGAATTTTTAAATTATTTTAAATTATATAGTAAATATTAAACATGCATTATTTTGAACAATGGCCCGTCTGTATGGAATCATATTTCATCTTTTATCTTTATAAATCATCTTCTATTAATGTTTATCTTTTGCTATATTTTAGATGTTGGCATTTCGGTTAAAGCCTGCGGTAACAGATGATTACAGGAAATATTGGAATATATATCATCATTTTCTTGGATATGGATTATTGGCTATCATAATTATAAACATATTTAAAGGAATTGGCATTTTGAATGGAGGTGATAAATGGAAGTGGAGTTACATTGGAATTCTTATATGTTTAGGTGCCATTGCATTTGCTTTGGAGATTTTCACATGGATTAGGTTTCTCATCATCGATGAATGGATTGAAAAACACCGTAAGAAGAAAGAAAAAAATGAGAAGGAAAAAAATGAGAAGGAAAAAAAAGAGAAGGAAGATAAAGAGAAGTTGGAGAAGGCTAGTGTTCCTAATCAAAACAAGTAGTAAACAAACACAATGGTCATGCATGTGAGGATATCACACTCTATTGGTTGAATAAAATGTGTTCTTAACAAGTAGTAAACAAACACAATGGTCATGCATGTGAGGATATCACACTCTATTGGTTGAATAAAATGTGTTCTTTGTTTGTGTGTGTTTTTTTTTTGGCATATATTTTGTGTGTAATAATTGATACTTTAATATTTAAATAATGATAAGTATAATTTTTCAATCTCATATTTTTTCTTCCATTGAATGGGAGGTTTAGCTCCTATGGTTGCATGATTCTTGAAATTCTCAGTCGAACTAGAGGTGTTCAAAAATATGGTTAATTGAATTGCATTTTTGAACTGGATTGCATTGCACCATAAAAAACTTGAACCACTTAAATGGTTAATGAATTGAACCATTTAATTTAAACAATTCAATTTCAATTTAAAACCGGTTCAAATCCAGTTTTGATTTATAAACTGGTTTAAATTAATTTCTCTTAAAAAAAATAAAATCAATTGAAAGTAAAAATAAAATTCTGAAATTTTTTTTTTCAAAATGTTTAAAAAAATAAAAATATAAAAAACTCTTTTTAAATTAAAAAAAATACTTTTTTTCACTATAAACACAAATTAATATTTGTGTTAACTTTTGGTAATATATTTCCTTATATAACTATCAGAAAGAAAAAGTAATTATCAAATTAAGATATAAAGCAAAATAAAGTTTTATTTTTTGTGGCGCTTGTAATCTGAATCGTAATATGAAAGAAAGTATCACTAAAATCCAAAAAAATAATAAAACATTAGGTTATATTAGTAATTTGGACATGTTATCATTATGTGCACGGTGCAGTGATTGTGTGAGGAAGAAAGCAAGCACAAAGCGATAGATGGATCGAGAAAACGCATATATATAGATAAAGCGAGAAAGAAAGAATTTCATGCAAATACAGTTTACATGTGTGAGAAAGAATTTCCAAATGTTTTTTTGAAAAAACAATTTTCAAAAATAACTTTTTTTTGCAAATAAAAAAATTTTCTTTTTAAACTAAATATTCTGAAAATATAATTTTTTTTATAAAATTAAAAAATTTGGTTTCAAAATAGTTCAGATTATAAAATTAGTTTAAAATTGCAAATTGAATATAAAGTGGTTCAAAAATATAAACTGGTTTAAACTAGTTTTAAATTGAATTGAAACCATTTTAACAGTTAACTAGATTTTTATTGAAGTGGTTATTGTAAACTGAACCGAATCATAAATATGGTTTGGTTCAGTGCAGTTCATGAACCATGAACACCCCTAAGTCGAACCTTCTTGAGGGTTCTGATCATCTTGTCTATTTTTAATTTCATGCCCCAAAAACATAAAATAAAATATACTGACTTTGGATCTAAATATTTCTGGTTGATCGAACAAGTTTCTCAACTCCATAAGTGGACTAATTATTGAATAATGCATCAAAGGGTTGTAGGTCAAACTGAGTTTCACTTGGAAACTATCAACCAATAAGAATAATAAGAGAAAGTTAGTTGAAAAGTTAGTTATATAGTTAGAAAGTTAGTTAGCTTACACTACAAGTTTTTTTTACCATATATGTGACACACAATAGCATAGTGTGAGCCATCATCTTCAAGTATAAATATTGTAACTTTCAGCTATTATAAGTAATGAGAAAATACTTTTCATTTTTTTGTGCTTATCGTTGTTGAACTCTCTCATCATAATATGGTATCATCGTATTATACTCTACTTTCTCTTCAATTTATTACATTCATCCGAGTGAAGGTCCCAATTTTGTTAAACTTACACCTCTTTTGAATGGTTCAAACCACCTATCTTGGTCAAGATCAATGCAAAGAGCACTTAGTGCTAAGAACAAGCTATCATTCATTGATGGATCGATTGAAGTTTTGGAACTTCTTGATTTGATTTGAGTAGCATGGGAGGGTTGTAACTATCTGGTTCATTCATGAATTCTCAATTCAGTTTCTGAGCCAATTGCTCAAACTATCGTTTTTCTGGAAAATGCTCGTGATGTTTTGATAGTTCTCAAAGAAAGATTTGCAAGAGTCGATAGAATTCGAGTTTCAAATCTTCGAGCTGAGATCAACAATATGAAATTAGGTTCAAAATCAATTCTTGATTACTACACTAAAATGCATGGATCATAGGAAGAACTGAATTCACATAGTCGAATGCCATCATGTACTTGCAATAAACAATGTATATGTTAAGCTATGCGCTATGCAAGAAATTTTCGCATAGAAGATCAAATAATGCAGTTTCTCACAGGTTTGAATGACAACCTTTTTGTTATAAAGACTCAAGTTCTTCTTATGGAATCATTACCCTCCATCAAAAAAATCTATTCGATGGTCATTCAAGAAGAAAGTAACAACATTGTTCTTTTACTTAAACCTGACAATAGCCCTCAGATTGAAGAATCTAACACCTAGATAAATGCTTATGATTCAATAAAGTTTCAAGATCGTGGTAAGAATCATATGCATCCAGGATAAAGGAAGATTCTAATATTTTGCACTCATTGCAATATAAATGGTCATACCATGGAGGAATGCTACAGAAAGTAGGGAAAAAAGTTGAAGAATCGAAGATTTGGTCAACGTTGAAGGTGTCAGTGTCTTGTAAGCTTTGCCCGGTGGAGGACTTGTGGGTGAAGGTTCGCCTGACGAGCAGTGGGAGAGAATGCAGGCGAAAGGGGCAAAAATTTGACAAAGTTTCTGTAATAGAGCGTCCGGCGGAGCAGTTGGCTCGCCGGGCGAATGAAGATATTTTCTTGCTTCTTCTTTTGCACTGTTGCTGTCACGTGGCATTTTTAGTGGGCTTCGCCCGGCGAAGTAAGGAGCCGCCCGACGAATCTGGGCAGTTAGGACTTGCTACTTTAAGCACTTTGTAGATATTTTTGTGGACATTCCATCTTTTGCTTCTCTCTCTTGACCTAAAAACACCATTGTTGAGCAAAAATCCTCTTTTCTTCATTTCTACACAAATTCATAGCTTTCAACCATCAATCTTTGAGACTTCAAGTTTGATGTTCATAAAGCTTGATTGTTTACTTGTTGCTCAAGTCACCATGATAATGGATGGCTAAATCCTTCTTTGTGTCAAGAGTAGAGGTAGATAATCTTTCTTGTATTATGTATTTCTTTTAATACTTTGTATGTGAACAAGTGATGATTAATATATGGTGAAAAACCTTGTGTTTATGTTTATTTGTGATTTGAATTTTTATTAGGAAATATCTTTCAAGTCTTGAACTAGGTTTTTCATCTATCAACAAATAAAGTTTAGAGATAGCTTTGTGAGTAGTTATCCACTAATATCAAGCTTTGGATGTTATCATTTTGATAGTTAGGTTGAGAGATCATCTAAGGATCAAAATGATAAAACTCATAATATAGTTTAGAGATGAAACATATTGAGAGGATATGTGATTATATTGATCATTTATGAGTTCACATGCTATACTATGAAAATACATATGAAGTAGATTATTGAACCCTAATCTTGACATGCTTTTACCAATCGTTTTAAAACCAAAACTCTCTTTTGCGGTACTTAGTACTTTTTATGATATCGAACATTTTTCGTTACTAAAACCAAAACCAAAACCTTTTATGAATCTTAAGCTTAAAACAACTATAAAATATAAAACAGCGGTAATATCTCATCAATCCTTGTGGAAACGATAGTTAAAAGTACTCCAATATACTTTCAACAATACTCTTTATGGTGGAGTATGGTTGTCGGTGAAGACTGTTGAAACACTTTTACAGGGTACATATTTTCTTTATCATATCCACAGAGATTGGATGATACTACCGTCGTTCTAAAATTGAAATTGTTTTAAGCAAAGGGTATAAAAGGGTTTTGGTTTCAAAACATAATGATTGCATGAAAAGTATTAATTTACAGTAAAAAGAGTTGAGGTTTTAATCGATTGGTAAAAGCATGTCAAGATTAGGATTCATTAACCTAATTTGTATGTTTATATATATATATATAAATATATATATATATATATATATATATATATATATATATATATATATATATATATATATATATATATATATATATATATATATATATATATATATATATATATATATATATATATATATATATATATATATATATATATATATATATATATATATGATAGAAGAATCTTCAAAACTCCTGCTTGAGAATTCAGTCTTTGAGAAGGAGCTACATGTGTTCTTGTTCGAGAATCCGCATCCCGTCGAACCAACAGTGAGGGTGAAAAGCATTCTCTCAAAGACTTCTTAAGTAGTCTTTCAGTTAATTAAGAATCGATTTGAGCATTGCATTAAAAAACCGGGCAGGGTTGGCCGCCCTGACCCTGTCCCTCCGGCCCCCGTAGCTCATTCTTTCACTCTAGCTCTCGCCCCTTCAGGGCTCCACTGCTGCATATTCCCCTCACATTCGCGGGGGGCTCCCTGCGGGGCTCTCCGTTCGGGCCCACCCCATATATATATATATATATATATATATATATATATATATATATATATATATATATAGGGGATGTATCAAGTAGGAGGGATTTTAAAATAGGAGATAGGAGGATTAAATGATAACCATTGGATTAGATATATGGTCTTGGTGAACATTAATTACAAGCATAAACAATTAATGTTCATCAAGACCATATGTCCAATCAAATGGTTATAATTTAATCCTCTTATCTCCTATTTTAAAAACCCTCCTACTTGATACATCCCCTATATATATATATATATATATATATATATATATATATATATATATATATATATATATATATATATATATATATATATATATATATATATATATATATATATATATATATATATATATATATATATATATATATATATATATATATATATATATATATATATATATATATATATATATGAAGTGGGATATTCTTACTCCAAGAATAAGTTATTATAAATTACTCCACCATTAATTATTTTTAATCTAATGGTTAAAAATAATAAGTATTTAAATTTGGAGATAAAAAAATATTACTTATTATTTTCAACCATTAGATTGAAAAGAATTAATGGTCAATATGTGGAATAAGTTAGAATAACTTACTCTTGTAGTAAGAAATATCTCTCCTCTAAAACGTACATATAGTAATTATGTTTTGCAAATCATAGAGAATAGTATATAAGATAAATAATTTTCAAAAACTTACATATTTTTGCCAAGTTTTTCTAAACATATAGTAATTATGTTTTGCAAATCATAGAGAATAGTATATAAGATAAATAATTTTCAAAAATAAAATTCAAATAAAAATAAATTAAATAAAATTATTTTAATATACATCACACAATGTAAATCACTACGCCAATTTTGTCTTTTAGCAGCGCATCTACGAAAGCGCTTTTATGGAAAGCGCTGCTATAGGTTGCGCTAAAAACAAAACTAAAAAACAAGGGGAAAAAAGCGCTGGTAAAGGAGGGGGGTACGAGAGCGCTTTTTGAAAGCGCTGGTAAAGGGGGGGGGGGGTTACGAGAGCGCTTTGTTAAAAGCGCTGGTAAACCTGGGGGGGTACGAGAGCGCTTTTTGAAAGCACTGGTAAAGGGGGGGAGGGGGTACGAGAGCGCTTTTTTAAAAGCGCTGGTAAATGGGAGGTATGAAAGCGCTTTACTTAAAAGCGCTGGCGTAGCCCATTTAAAATTAAAATTTTTAAACAAGGAAACAAACAAACGCTTCTTCTCAGAACTCTTTTCACGAACAAGCCTTCTTTCTTCTTCTCCAAACGAACTCGAATAGAGCCCTAGCCGTGCCGTCGCCGTCTCCGTCCGTTGTTGCCGTCGCCGTCTCTGTTCGCCCTCCTCCGCCGCCGTCGCCTCTCCATTCGCCCTCCTCCGTGCTTGTTCTCCATCTCTTTCCATTATCTCTATCTCAAGGTAGGTTCTATTGAATCCAATATTTTACTGACATTGTTAGGGTTTATTGATAAAATTAGTGATGATGTTATGAGTTTATTGTTGAAAGTTAAGGATAATAATTGTGTAAAAATAAAATCCCCTGCAGTTAGAAAAACACCACATTCACGCAGTGTTTGATATGAAACCAACTTGGATTATTCTTTCTATCAAAACCAAGTGTTTGATATGGAAGCCATGTGTCTGTTACAGATTTCCAAATGAAAGTATTCTTTCTAGGTTTTTTTGTTTGTTTTGGTTTCATGATGTTTGTTATAGATTACAATGTTAGTATCTGTAGAAGCTCACAAGTGAGAGAAGAGATGAAATCATTCCACATTGTATAACATAACAAATAACTAAATAAATCAAACTGACATTTTACTTATTATGGTCATATAAGAAAATAATGTAATCATTGTACTTCTATTTGGTGTTTGTTTATTTATCTTATGTAATGAATTGTTGGAATTTGACGACAGGTGCTTTCCGTGAAATTAATATGGATGAAGCTGTCTTTGGTATTGAATTCCTCGAAAATGTTGCACTAGATGACATGCATGAGATTTTTACGCATGACCAATTAGGCGTCGGTAATATTCACTCATACATCCGGTAATTCGATGAATATATTATTTAATTAGTTGAACAATTTATTTACACATTTTAATGAAAATAATTTAATGTTTATTATGTTTTTATTTAAGATTGTTGTATGACAAAGTGTTGCGCAGGACTGAATTGTCAAACAGATTCCATTTCGTGTCTTCTGCCCATTGCAGCGGACATACAATTGCTACGGAATCGGAATCAGTTAGACAACGCTTAGTCGATAGATTCCTAACCACCGGCAATACAGAAAGTCTGTTTCTTTGGGCGTATAATACCCGATTAGTAGGGTTAGTTTCTCATTCTTGGTTCATCTAATATTTGTTTCTTTTGCGTAGCAAAATTTTCATATAAACTTTTGTTTTAATTTATAGAGCACACTGGTTATTGCTTGCTATCAACCCTATAAAAGAAGTGGTATATTTTCTGAATTCGGTAGATGGTGAGTGGACCAATTATCCGGCTATGAAGTCAATGATTGATACGTAAGTGAGATCGTTCTAAATATTCGTGTATATTTATATATTTAATTATTTGTGAGATTGATCTAAATATATGCTTTTATATTTTTGTTAGATCAATACAAGTGTTCCGAAGTCAAAGAGACGCACAAGTATCCCGGACTAAATCAAACAACATTACTTGGATCAAAGTGCAGGTACATTAATTTTCACAATTTTGCTTATAATAGTTATGCTACTTGATAAAACAAGACAACTATAAAATCTTATTTGTTTTTCTATGTAGTGTCCGCAACAGCGAAACAGTTATGATTGCAGATACTTTGTTTTGAGGTTTTTGAAAGAAATCCTTCAAACGAATCAATTAGAGATTCCAATCACGGTATGGATTTATAACTTAAGATAATTTCTTATAATTTATTACATTTAACTAAATCATTCATATTATGTTTTTTTATGTAGTACTTTGATGACTTCTATGCTGCTTCTTACACGAGACTTAAGTTGGAAGAAATCAAAGAGGAATTGTGTCAATTTTATATTCAGCAACTATTCATATAGGTATGAATATATTATTGTGTGAAAAGTTTTATAAATACATTACTGTGTGACGGATTTTGATAATGACTTTTGTTTGAGTTTCTTTGGTGGATGTTGGTTCATTTTGCTTAATATCAGTTGACGATGATGACGTTGTTATATGAATCAAGTTTGTTTTTGTTGTTGTTAAGTTGTGCTGATAGTTTGATTTGAGACTGGATTGATGACACATTACATTGGTGGATTGAGTTGCAAATCACATGAAATTGTTGCTAATAATATTGTTGATGTTACTGAATGATAATTTGTTTTCTTGGAAAATTTGAAGTATAGATGTTGGAGCCTTTAATTGTGTTTGAGCAAAGTTAGTTTAATTGACCGTGTTGTTCTGTTCATACTTTGCAGGACCAGGACCGTGCGCTCGTCGGATTTTTTACATTTCGGGCTTATATTTTGATATAGTTATTGTTAGAGATGAGTTAGTTATATGTATCTGATTTAGTTTGTTTGAGATGAGTTAGTTACATGTGAATTGAACTATAATGGTGTATATATATTATTTTGGATTATAATGGTATTATATTGGTATATAATGTCTTACCTATGGTTGAAAATATTACAGGTTGAAAATATATTACAGGTCATAAATAAATATAGGTTGAAAATATTACAGGTTGAAAATATATTACAGGTCGAAAATATTACAGGTTGAAAATAAATATAAATTACAGGTCGAACTGGGAGGCTTAAATTACAGGTTGCACTTTAAAATACTGCGTTTAGCAACGACAGCGCTTTGAAAAACACTCTTAAAGGCCTACCTAAGAAAGCACTTTATAACTAAAAGCGCTGCCTAAGATAAAAAAAAAATAAAAGATAAAAAAAAGCGCAACCGACGAAAGCGCGTTCTGGAAAAAGCGCTGCTATAGGGGATGCTACGAGAGCGCTTTTCTGGATAAAAGCGCTGCTATAGGGGAGACTACGAGAGCACTTTTCTGGAAAAAGCGCTGCTATAGGGGATGCTACGAGAACTCTTTTCTTGAAAAAAACGCTGCTATAGGGGAAGCTACGAGAGCGCTTTTCAGGAAAAAGCGATGCTAAAGGGGATGCTACGAGAGCGCTTTTGGCGTACCAAAAAGCGCTGTCTTTACCTACAGCAGCGCTGGCTATGGCAGTGCTTTTAAGCGCTCTAAAAGACCAAAATAAGCGCTGTCGTAGCCCTTGTACGGCGTAGTGAATGCACGTGCTTAGGAAAATAAATTTTATGTTTTATTAATTTATTAATTTATTATTTTCATTAAAATAAATAAAAATATACTAAATTTTTTTAAAAAAAAATAGTGTCCTGTTGAGCCCTTTTCCTGAATAAGGTTGTAAACTTGCAATGCTATGTGTAAATTGTTTGGTTGTAAACTGAGCCTACTAATTCAACTAAAACTAATATGTGTATTAAGGTTTTGAACTACGGTATGGTTTAGTACTCTTTGCCATTAACATTAGATTAGCAATATGTATTTGAAATCTTTGTGTCATGAAATTCTGTCAACTTCTTTATTAGTGTAAAATTATATGAGTGAGTAAAAATAGAATGTGAACTTCCTATAACTATGTTTTAGATACATGGACAATACTTTTCTATATATAATTTTCTTAGATATCTAATAATTATTTGGTGGCTTGAGTTGATATAAATGTAGTTTTTGATGTGTTTTTCTTTGCTTTGGTTTGTTTTTAATTTACTTCTAATAAATCCACTCTCTATTGTAACTTAGCACGTCAATTCAATATATAATTAATATACCAATTCAAATATTAATCTCTTTGACTTGAACTTTTTCAAGTGCTATTACTATTACATATAATGATATTACTATTACTAAAAGAATTCATAGAAGGTTTGGATTTTTAAAGATTATTTAAAAAATTAATATAATGGTATACAATATATTTAATGTTTATAATATTAAATATATATATAAAGTAATTTAATATATTTATGTTTGAAGAAAGGAGTAAATAAGGCGAAAAGTTGTACTATGAAGAATATACAACGGTTTTATTGTGTTGGCTAAACAAAGCGTGGATCAAAATCAACTCAGAAAACCATGGTCTAATAAATACACTGCAGTTTCAAACATGTAGCTTAATCAAACCCACGGTCTAAATTTAATTCAAAAATCGTTGCCTATTCATATACTTTAGACGACGTTTTTCCTTTTACGTGGGAGAAAGTGCAAAAATTCTAGTCTATGGAAATAGACAACGGCCGCATATTCCATGTCTGAATAACCGTCACCTATTATTAGGCTACGGTTTTATACTTATTGCTACGGTTTTTGGTCGTTGCTTCAACTAATTTTTGTTGTAGTGACTATTCCAAATTACACTTAAATAGAATTGAAGAATGGTTATTTCAACCCTCCAATTGACTCAATCTCTAAAATCTAAGCATAAGTCAAAAAATAAGGAAGTTGAACACCAACATAATCATTACAATCCCCCAAAACACATGTGGGTTTATAAAGAAAAAGAAAAATAAGGTTTATAAAAATATGGTACGGAGATATAGACTATATTAGCACATGTGGGTTTAATAATGATATAAGGTTTACTCACATAACTGTATATATATTGGATTTTATAAAGATATAAGGTCTGAATACAACAGTCATGTAAGTATATTATATATTTGTACATGTCCGTTTTTTGGTGAAATTTATAAAAGCATTTTTACATTGCTCATACTTGAGGGCTTCTGTACAAGTCGGTTGTTAGAGTCAAGTTTTATAACGGCCGAAGTCAATTCGGATAAAATTGGAGCTTTCCCCGCTTGAGTAATTTATCCAAAAGAGTGTGTCCTAGCTGAAATAGTTAATGAATCAAACTTGGTTATGCATGCAGTGGTTATAAATGCAGTAGGTAAGACATATGTTTTCAAAAGAAAAGATCTAGTACAAGAGTTCATTCTAAGATCCAATAGAATATATTAATCAAACGACTCTTCAAGATGGTTTAGTGTGAGGAACTTGTTTGAGCCTTCACCTTAGAAGTCACCTATTATTATTATTATTATTATTATTATTATTATTATTATTATTATTATTATTATTATTATTATTATTATTGTCGTCGTTAATAATTTGTTGATGAATATATTTTTGAATTTTTTCACGAGAGTGATAGAATAGTGTTTTTGTATTGTTATACATATTATAAATTTATAATGGTAGCTCCATTGTTAGGTGTTATTTGACTAAAGTGGGTGTAAAATGCTCGTATATGTTTCAATATTATATATATATATATATATATATATATATATATATATATATATATATATATATATATATATATATATATATATATATATATATATATATATATGAGGAAATATCAAATGAGAACTTTAATTATAATGAGAACTGAAATTTTTTAATAATAACCATATATATTTGAATTCAACGTCTCAGATTGAGACAATAATTAATAGATAGAGTATGGTTTAAATACATATCACTTAAATGCAGATCTAAGCATTAATTTTAAATCGCATGATTAGTATTAAAAATTCTCAGTTCTCATTTGATATATATATATAAGTTGTTGATAACTATAAATTAAAAACATTTTTAAAAATTTGAAAATTTAAAATATAAAATTGATAAAATTATAATATACATTAAAGATTTGGATATCGAAAGTGAAAAAAAAAACAGAAAAAAAAGAGAGAGAGGGAGATAGAGATATAAAGAAATTTTAAAAAAAAAAAAACACCTTTTGAAATAAAATTATATTTAATATTAAAAAAGAAAATAAATTGTATTTATTAAATAAAAAAATCAAAATTAAATGAATATATATAGACCTTTTGATTTAAAAAAACTAAAGAACAAATCAGGTGTCAAAAAGGTACTAAATATATATTAATTTTTTTTTAAAATAGTTATATTATTTATAAATATCAACAATTTATTTATACTACGACATAATATAAATAAATCTTACCGGCAAACATTAAAACTTAAATATCAATTTACACCTATCACTTCCCATACACCATGTAGATTGATATATATTATAGAGTAAATTTAACATAGTTTTTGTTGTAAAAAAATTATTTTAATACATTTAACAGTGATAATTAATAATCTTTATTTTTTTATGTCATCTAGAATTTGCATTTAACCACAATTATAAATATTAAATTAAATGTGTAAATAAAGTAATATAACAATAAAAACAATTAAAAATTCACAAATTATAAATAAAGATAAAATTCTAAATAATATATTAGTTTAAGTCTTTTTTTATCAATATTTGTTTCTTAATAGAATATCTAGATTATAATGCACCCCAAATCAGATTAGACAATCCTGTGGATCGGATAGCGTTGGTGGAAAAAAATCTAGATTATATAATTAATATTAATTTAATATTTTAAATAATAATATTTCAATAAAGTCATAAAATTATCAAAAAGAATGAATAGTTAATAAAAAAGGTAACTTACACATAAATTTTATATATATATATATATATATATATATATATATATATATATATATATATATATATATATATATATATATATATATATATATATATATATATATATATATATATCAACGCCCTGATACACAAAGTCAAAGTGACGAAATTGATTTCTCATTGCATCATTTTATTTAGATCTAATCGATGGCAAATTTTCCTTTTCGCTTGTTCTCAATCAACAACGATGCGTCATCTGTAGCTCCTCTCAGTGCCTCTACTCAAAGCACCGCAATTGCCCAAAGGATGGCGTATGTGGAACGTCTTATTATTGAACTCCGCAAGCCTGATCTCCGAGAAAACGCTCTTCATGTTCTCTCGAAGGTACCATTCTATCTTTCTCTTTTTTTCTTTAATTTTAATATATTTTATGAAATTCACGAGTAATCCAATTGTTAGACGAGTTGTTTAGTATGAAATTGAATGTGTTTTCTCTATCAATATCGATTTGGATTGTTATGCTAACTCCTTTTGCAGATTTAATAATATTTTAAGTCATTTTAAGGTTATTTTTTGGATATTTGGGAGATTCAAAAAGCTTAATCATTTAGGTCATTCTAGTCATAGATGAATCAAAAAGCTTCATCATTTAGTGTATCATGAGTAAAAAAATTCTTTAATTTTTAAATAAATATATATGTTTAAAATAAAATTTGAAGCTTCTGTTCAAGTTTTAATGTAAGTAAATCGATGTTAATCATGTTGGAACATTCAATCACAAGATTGGTAAACAATGTAGGGTTTGAGTAGTGGAGAAAGAGAGAGTGAGAGAGGAGAGGGTTAGAGAAAGAGATATAATTGAAGGTGAGAAATTATGATTTTGTTCATTTTACAATACACACAGTAGAATGGCATGATTACAATGCTCCATTTCACAGTGCTCCATTTCACACTTCTTCAATATCTCAAGGGCATATCTCCTTTGATGCATAAGCAGTCCTCTTTTGGACTTGGGGAACTCTATGCCAAGGAAATTTGTCATGATACCAAGGTTACTCATCTCTAATTCTTTCATTAGCTTGCTCTTGAACTTAGAAATACTCTTCTCTTTGTAGCCCGTGATAAACAAATCGTCTATGTATAGACAAAGAATGATCATCCCTTCATTTGTATCTGTTTTCACATAAACTCCATGTCCGGACTCACATTACTTGAAGCCAACCTCAATTAGGAAACCATTTATCTTTTTGTTCCAAGCTCTTGGAGATTTTTTAAATCTGTATAACGCTTTCTCAATTGTAGAACCTCCCTTCTTGGTTTATCACAACAACAAAAAAACTAGGAGATTGTTCTACATACACTTCTTCTTCAAGCGGACCGTTCAAAAATGCAGACTTCACATCCATTTGATCGATTGACCAATTGTTGCTATTCTCAATACCAACAACTAACTTTATGGTTTCAATTCTAGTAACTGGTGCAAATACCTGGACAAAGTCTATATCTTCTCTTTGCAAAAACCCATTTACAACTAATCAAGCCTTATGCTTGATTATTTCACCTTTGGGATTTGACTTCACCTTATAGATCAATCTTACACCAATCGCCTTCTTTCCTTCAGTATGATCAACTAACTCCTACGTATTGTTTTTCTTAATCAATTCCAGCTCCTCTTTCTTAGCACAAATTCAATTTGGACCACTCAAGGCCACTCCTATCATAACGAGTTCGAATTCGGCCATAAGCGCAAAATGGACGAAATCACCATCATCATTGACTTCGTTGTCAGGAAACATATCACAATCTTGGAGTTTTTGAGGAAAACCTATTTGCCTTGTTGGCCTTCTAACATTCTCTTCATTTTGGGCTTTGACACATGGCGTTTCTGCACTTCCCATTTTTGTAGAATCTAAAAATTTAAGCCTTTAATCAGTTACAGGTTACTGGTAACCGGTTACACCCTACTGGTAACCGGTTACAACCTACTCATAATGGGTTACAGCGTGCTGCAATGTCTTCAACTCATCGATCACAATGTCCTGGATGATCACAATCCTTCTGTTTGCATCATCAAATAGCTTGTAACCTCTAGTGTGGGTGATACCCTACAAGTATCATCACCTCCCCTTTGTTATTCAACTTATTTCTAATTTGGCCTAGGACATGTCGATACGCCATGGAACCGAAAAATCTTAAATGGTTCAGATTCGATTTGAATCGATACCATGCCTCTTCTGGTGTTATCTTCTCAAGTTTCTTTGTAGGACACCTATTCAACAAAGAGGCATCTATGGATACCACTTCTCCCCACAACTCTTTCGGAAAATTCATCCCTATTAACATACTTCTCACCATGTTCATAAACGATCGATTCTTCCTCTCGGCAACATCGTTTTTATGGTGTATAGTTTGGTACTACCTCATGCACTATCCCCTCTTCATCCCAAAACTTCACTAAGTCATTTGAGACATATTCGCCTACACCATTCGTTTTGAGAACTTTGAACTTGTGATTGTTTTTTGCTCAACCATGGACTTGATCTTCTTAAACACTTCAAATACCTCATCTTTTTTCTTAATTAGGTATGTCCATATATTTCTACTGTAATCATTGATAAATGTGACAAAGTATCTATTTCCATAAAACGAATCAACTTGCATCGGACCACACTTATCGTAATACACCACCACTAAGTGATGTTTGGTTCTACAACCTGCATCCTTGCTGAATTTACCCTTGTGTTGCTTCGCTTGCACACACTCTTCACAAATTTCAGTCATTATGTTGATGGATGGCAGCCCAGTTAACATTCCAATTCTTTTGCAATGCATTGAGATCTCAAAAATTGAGATGCCCAAGATGGTAGTACCATAACATCTCTTCTCGATTTGTCTTTGTAGCAAGACTCCCATGCACCATAACCTTCAATTGGCAGCATAGGAGCTTTAAGGACCAAAACCCCGTTTGCATCCATAACACGCAACGTATTCTCTTCCATGAAAATATTGTAACCCTTCTCAAGCAATTGGTCAATACTTAGAAGGTCATTTGATTTCCGAAATGTATAATACATTTTTTAACAAGGAATGTCCACCATCCCTTTTCATGGTCAAAACATCATTGATCCCATCAGCGCTAAAGTGGTGTCATATGTGAATTTCACTTTATTCTTCGTGGCTTGGTTGATTTTGACAAACCAATCCTTTCTCCATGTCATATGCGTAGAAAAACCATAATCCAAGTACCATTGCTCAGAAAACTAGGATCCTTCTCTCACAATCACCATAACATTTTCTTCTAAATACGTTTCTACAACGTTCTCGGAACGAATGCTGTTGCACCATTCATCTTCTGTGATCATGACCAAGAGTGTATTCTATTCATCAACCTCTTTCCTTGTAACCCTGGCTTCATCTCCTTTAGATTCCCTCTTGTTCGCGTTGCATTCTCTTGCAAAATGATCGAACTTTTGTCAATTGTAGCATTGTGCCTTGCTCGTGTCAATCGTTTCTCTTTTGCCTCTAAAGTTTCCTTGACCACCATTTTTGTCGCAGCTTCTCTCACCCTTTTGACAAGTCGAATTCTTCGAATTTTGAGATTATTTTCCACCAAAATTCTGAAAAAATTCCCCTTATCTTCATGGGCCATTTTCCTCTTCTTGTTCTTCTCATTGAACAGAGCTTGCAAAGCGATTTCCGCCTTTGCCTTGTCATTATTTCTATCCTCCATCCTTTGCTCATGAGCCTCAAGAGAGCCTTGAAGCTCCTCTTTGCCCAATGTTGCAAGATCCTTCGATTCCTCTATCGCCATCACAATATTGTCAAATCTTGCTGTCAAAGAACGAAAGATCTTCGACACGACATTCAATTATGTAACAGTTTCTTCACACACCTTGATTTGATTCACCAATAGAGTAATTCGCGACACGTAATTTTTGATTGTCTCCTTTTCTTCTAGTTAAATCAATTCAAGTTAATGTTTGTGAGTTTGTAACCTCACCACCTTCGCTTTATCATCTCTAGCATATGCCTTTTCTAAGGTTTCCCACGCTTGCTTCAACGATTCACAATCACCAACCTTTTCGAAGTTGTCACTTTAAAGTCTTTCTTCTTCTCTTTCGTATGTGTTATGTGTTGCTCGTTGTACATTAAATAATAATTATTTTATTTTTTATGTAATGATAAATTTTTCTGTCATGTGGGATGACTAGGGGGGAGAAAAACCTTGCAATTAAGAGAGACATTTGATGAAAGAGAAAAAAATGAAAATAAAAGCGTAATACTTAATATGATTGAAATAAAAGAGATATATAAATATAGTTATTAAAAGTGATACTATATGAGAGATAAAAAAAATCTATGTAAAAAACAACTCATTTCATTACAATCAACCAATATCAGTAGTTGGATAGATATTAAGTCACTCATGTTGTGTTACTTCGACCAACAAAAAAAACTCAATATCTTAATTATCCGATCTTATGTAATAAATAAAATCATTGACTATAATGATGGTGGCGACATCAAATTTATTTATGAAAAAATAAGCATTACTACCTCACACAAGTATCACATAATATTACTTTATTTTGGTATTTGTTACTTAACAATTTAATTTGTGCTTGGTAATGTTTCTTGAACTCGTCCATTAAAGACACAAATTTGTATTTTTCAATTTCTAATATTTCAGAGGACTGAGTTATTCCAAGATCTTGCACCATTGTTATGGAATTCTTTTGGCACTATTGCTATACTTTTACAGGTATGTTATATGAGACTAACTCAATATATTATATGTTTGTTGAATTTCTTTTCATTATTACTTTTACAAAACTTTTTTCTTTGTTTATACATTTTTTAGAACCTTATTATTTTTTACGAAACAAGATATAGCAAAAAAACATGAGGTAGCAATTTGACATACATTGAGACTTTTTTTTTATGTTGGACAATTTTACAGGAAATAATTTCAATATTTCCTAATATTCCGTTGCAAAATCTTACTCTTGCACAATCAACTCGAGTGTGCAATGTTCTTGCACTACTTCAGGTGAGATAATTTTGTCCTGACAAATTTTGAATCTTATGTCTAACATGAAGACATATGATATTTTTAATTTCCCTTTTTCCTCATATAAAATATATGAAATAAGTTTCTCTAAGACTTTTCTCTAATATTTTTATTATAGTGTGTGGCATCTCACCCTGATACAAAGATGTTATTTCTCAATGGTAATGTCAAGTTTCTTATTCATCTTATCTATTAGTCTTTTCATTATCCACACTTATCTTTTCTTGTTGATATACAGCCAACATGCCTTTGTATTTGTATCCTTTTCTTCAAACAACAAACCAGTTGCCACAATTTGAACATTTGAGGCTTGCTAGCCTTGGAGTTATTGGTGCATTGGTAAAGGTATTGTATTTGAATTGATTCTATTTTTTTATGCGCATTACTATTTTTAGTAAAATTAACTTTAATATAAATAATTTGGATAGTATTCTTTAAAGATTTTTCATGAAAGTATAAACTATGAATGGAAAAACATACAAGTTGAAAACTATATATAATATACTTGAAAAATCTTAGACAACATAAACTATTTTTTTTTTCTTTTATATTATAAATTATTTTCTTTAGAATCTAACAAACTATTTTATTTTCACAATAACAATTATTTCTTAACAAAATAATTTTTGAAAAAAAACTTAAATACAAACACAACTAAAAAATTAAACAACTATTTACGATTTTTAAATGACTATAAAAATTGATTCTTAATTTAATTGCACGAACACCATTGTAATTGTTTATTTTTATTTGTAATGTGTCAATTGTAATAATTTCTTTTTGTTTATACTTGTAATTTACAGGTTAGCACCAAAGAAGTAATAACTTATCTTCTTTCAAGCGAGATAATTCCCTTGTGTTTGAGCAATATGGAAATCGGAAAAGAAGTATCAAGAACGGTTAGAATCTATATATTGTTTTTAGCCTAATTGTTTCTACTTATTTTTATTTCATTATTTTGTTACCAATATATCAAATTTGTATATTCCTGCAGGTAGCAACATTTATAATTCAAAGAATTCTGGGAGATGGTGATGGTTTGGCTTATATTTGCGCTGCAGCAGATCGATTTTTTGCTGTACGTCAAGTTTTGGACATGATGTTGAAAAATCTTGAGAAACGACCTTCACCTCGTCTTTTCAAGCTTGTAATTTCATGTTATTCTCGTTTATCGGATAATCACAGGTTGATTGAGAAGAAACTTTATCTTAAGCATTTTGATGAAATATGCCTTTTTCATTCTTTTAAATTTTCTTATAAAAATTATTTCATATTACAGCAGGGCTGCCATTGCACTAGCAAGCTATCTTCCAAATATGCTCACAAATGCAACTTTCAATAACTATTTTCGTGTAAGTACTTTTTATTACATAACTTAGTATAAATTTGATTTTGAACTTATTTGATACACATTATATAGTTTGGCATAATATGTAATGATGTCGGGTTGTTCTATATTCTTAACATTATTGATGTCAAAATATCTATATTGTGTTGTGTCCTAGTATTCGTGTCAAATTTCATATCTCATAACATGCTAATATAGAATTTCATGATTTTTTTTTTTAATGTTTAATGGTTTCAGGAAGATCCAACAACTTGGAGGTTGGTGGAGCATCTGTATGAAAACATAGGGATGAACCAAGATCCATTAGCACCAGGTGAAGGAGAAATCAATGATGTTGTTGGAACATCATTGTTTGGTAAATGATATGTCTTGTTATGTTTATTGGGTTTGCAACACCAGAACTTTATAAGCAAGTTATATTTCTACTTGAAAACATGAATCAAGTCAATAATTGCTTATGCATTAAATTGTAATAATCATCTTAAATTTGAAGATGTTTCTTGATTGTGCTAATAGATTTATATGGGTGTACTCTTTTGACCATTGATGAATGTTCAATTTGGTGATAAGATATTAAAGTAAATTTTAGTCTTAAATTGTTTGACACAATTTATATATCATTACTCAAAAAATTAGATAAATTTCACTCAAGAATAATTCTTTTTTATTATGAGAATCAATGCTAAATATTCATTGTTTGATAGAGTCGTGTAGATAATAAGGGATAGTGTTGTCAGGTACACCAAACAATATTTCATTTTTTGTCAAAACTTTTTTTAAAACAGAGAAACATATATTTTATTCATCTAAGCCCATCTCAAAGTTGACATGGGTCATATACAATCAGGTGTTTTTGCTCTATCTAATATCATAAACCTCAAAGGGTTGGCTCAGTTGGCAAATGAGCTTTCTCCAAAAAGGGACGGAACCGGCTAGTACCCGGGTTCAATCCCGGCTGGAGTCAAAAACGCCCTGGGGCCCCTTTCCCCCGCGGATACCGGTCGATTAACAAAAAAAAAATCAAAACTTAGTGTGATATTAAATGAAGTATTATTTAAAGTAGGCATTTTATGTTTTGGACAATTTGAAAAATCTAAAATGGATGTATTTATTCTCCTATAAAATTTGACTTAAACATAAAATCTTTAGTAAATCTCTGTCTCTCTCTCACACTCGTATGTACACATGAAAATATACAAGATACAATTTTTATTTCTTTATGTGATAAATTTATTGTATATTTTTATAGAATCTTTATAAAAATATAATTGTAATAACGAAGGTTTTATAATATGGCATAAATTTAAAAATTAGCTGTCTAATCAAAAGTACATTAAATATCAAAATCTCTTATCTTTTTCAACTAAATTTCCCAACACTTTTCCTTTTACCAAAAGATTGTTAATTACGTATCTCAATTTTGTTATAGAAATCACTTTGTGATGGTCCTAGAGACACTTATACATATATATGTTTCATTTTTAGAGGAAGGGTTACTACAACATTAAATATTGGAAATTTAATTTTTATAAAAAAATAGTAATAGGAAACTATATATATATATATATATATATATATATATATATATATATATATATATATATATATATATATATATATATATATATATATTTGTGTTTGAATTGAGAAATTAAGACATGGTTTTACTATTTTTTTTATATTGGGTGTTCTATTATATTTACTTATATTCTTTTTTATGAAAATTCTAATAATAGAGGGTATACTTACAAAGAAAAGGCTAACTTAAAATGGTATTTCATTCAAAGAGAAATATTATAGCCTATTACTTTGGTAAATTTGGCGGATAAGTAAAAGTAAATTAACTATAAAATAGCTTTAAAGAGTACAATTTATCAACTAAAAAACCACATTAATATATCTATATGTATAGCTTTCATCACGTGAGTGTAACTATATAGTTCCTTGGCCCACTCAGTTTTTTTAGTGCGCGCATAAGTTAATTCAATACCCCGAATTGATAGTGTCAACAATTATTATAATTGGAGCATCAAAATATTGGTATTGTTATATGGACTACCCAGCCCTAAACGGGCCGGCCCTAGCGGGTCCTAGGTTTTTTAGGGCTGGGCCAAAAATGCCCTGTATAATATGGACTCGAGATTTACTACCCGAGCCTAGATGGGTTTCGGACTACCCTATCCTAAATGGGTTTTTTTATTTAAAAAAATTAAAATAAAAACTCCATAATATTTATTATAAATAAAATTAAAAATTATATTATTTTAAACATAATACATTTTTAAGTACTATATTATCTCTTATAAATACTATAATGTGTTTCTAAATACAATATATGTCTAAATTGTATAAAATAATACTTGAATATTTATTATGAGAGAAAAACTAATATAGTACGATGAAAAAATGTTGATTATGTTAATGTATAATATTTAAAAGAGAAGGATTGAATAAAATAGAGATAAAATTTAGTGAACTGAGAAAAATTGATATGCTATTTTGGAGTAAGATAATATAAATATTAATATAATTTTTTAAAATTTATAATTATGCGGGCCTGATGGGCTACCCACGACCCATATGGGCTAGCCCTAATGGGTAGCAGGGTTGGGCTAAAATGGCCCTGAAAAATATGGGCTCTAATTTTAAGGCCCAAGTCCTATGATTTTTCGGGCCTGACAGGCCGGCCCATATGGGCTAGCCCATTTTGATAGCTCTAGTTACATCATCACAATATAGATCTGACATAAGTACAAGGAACACATAAGATACATCAAATATGTTTACAAATTACAAAAGTTACAACATCTCTGGCTACAAAATAACTAAACACGCAACGGAAGATAACTTAAGTTATAAACCACTTAAAATCTTTAAGGTGATATTCTCTTTACCTTTGGTGAGTATTTGCTTATCTGAAAAATAATTAACTACGAGAACTGAGATAAAAATATTTAAGTGAGGTTCTACTAAGATTATAAGTCCACACACTACTTCTCTTATACAACAAGACAACATCATAGCTCATTTCAAGTGTGCATTCTTTTGAAACATACTCTACGTATTACTAGTCAACGTATTTGAGGATATGAATGCAATGATTCTTACGCCATACTTAAGCCACAGACCGTGTTTAGCATTACGGGTATGCTACCATCCCGCTAAATCCCTATAGATCAAGCTTAATAATAAGTATGGAACCTTAAGAACCAAACATGTATGGAAAATTTCAAACATTTCACGTTCCTTGCTCGCATGTCATTGCAGCATGCGCAAGCAGACACCAGAATTATTTTGTGCATATAGCTTATGCGTTCAAGGTCGTTAACATGTTTAAGGTCTACGAAGAAAGTTTCCTAGGAGTTCCTACTGAACCTAGCTGGCCTCGGTACAAAGGAGACACTCTATGCCACAATGGCACCATGAGAAGACGAAAGAAGGCCGCCCAAGTAGTACCCGCATACAAACAGAAATGGATGATTACGAAAAGAAAAAAAGAATATGTGATGTTTGTCGTGAATTCAGACATCATCGCAAAACATGTCCAAACAGGGTTGGAACTTCTACTTAGTTGTGTTTGTTATTTTATGTTTATTTCATCACTGCCTTGTAATTTCTTTCAACAACAATGACAACTCTAATTAAAATATCCAACTTCAAGTTACATCACAATAACGTTTACAACAACACAACAACTTAAAATTAGATTACAACACAATAAAGATAACATCATAACATATACTTCAAACACAATTACATCAAATTAATACTCACACAAGATACACCATGTAAAACTACTCAACAACAACATCTAAAACAAGTGGATCTTAAACGCCTCACTTAAATTCTCCACTGTATGTTGAAAACATACAATACGCATCTGTATCACTTTCCACATGATCCCAATAATACATGTAGGTTCCATCTAGGCCTGCATCCATCAAGGTTATACGGACAACGATAATACATTTCTTTAACTTTTCGGATATGACCACCTAGTTGTCGAAAACCAGCATTGATGTCTGTAACAATTCTTCTGAAATTCCAATGTGGGTTTAGACATACCCTTATATGATTATTTGTTTCAGAAAACACAACAGTCCAAACAGACATAGTTAGTAAATGTGTGAAGTACAAAGAAAAAGTGATAATTCAACCTTCCTACACATCTATATTTGTAGGAGATCAGACCCCTCCTACCAAAAATTTTGGAGAAAAAATATTGTACAAGATTTATGTTTAACGGAAAACATTCTACAACATTTTTAAATTTTTTTATTAATAATAACAAATATATTTTATGTTATATCAAATAATATTATTAATTATTAAATTATTTATTTATTTATTTATTTATTTTATTATTATTTATTATTTATAATATCCAAATCATTTTATAATTAATTTTTTAAGTATTTAAATAATTTAATCATAATTATTAACTACTTATAACAATTTAATATAATTTAAAACAATTAAAAAATCCGTTACATATAAAAACAAAAAAATAACTCTAAAAATTATTAAAAAAATAAAAATAAAAAGGTGGCAGTTTTTGAATTTCTTTTCAGGAGGTGTCATTTGGGAAATAAATATATTTTTCCCAAAGGGTGGCATTTGTTCAGAAGGGTGGCATTTATGTCAAAAATCCCTATATATATTCATTGGATTCCAAATTTCTAATACTCACTCCCTTATGCCAAACATCCCTTTGTTATAAAAAAACTACTGCAGTAAATTTTTTGCCTTTTTCAGTTTCACTTTGTTTCTGCTTAATTAAATTTCTAAATCCGAAGCAAATCTCACACAATACATTGAGAAACAAAATGAAGATGGAAGCTTCAATTTGTGCAGTGGAGAAAATAATCGGTTACACTTTTCATAACAAGAACCTTCTAGAACAAGCCCTTACCCATACTTCTTACCCTGAAGCTATTTCTTACGAGCGTCTTGAATTCGTCGGCGACGCCGTTTTAGGCCTCGCCTTCAGCAACCATCTCTTCCTCGCTTATACCTCCGTTGATCCCGGTCAACTCTCCCTCCTCCGTGCCGCTAATGTTAGCACCGAGAAACTCGCACGCGCCGCCGTTCGTAATGGTCTACACCATTATGTACGTCACAACACGCTTTCCATTGTTGATATGATTAACGAGTTTGCTGAAGCGGTTGATTCTGAGGATGATTGTGTTGTTGTTAAGTATGGTGGATCGGTGAAAGCTCCAAAGATTCTTGCTGATATTATCGAGTCTATCGCTGCTGCTGTTTATGTTGACGTTGATTTCGACCTAAAACGATTATGGGTGGTATGCTTATTTTTTAAGCTTTTTCTATTTTGGGACTAAATTTACTCAATTGGAATTCTTGAAAAATGATTAATGGTTGTTATTTTTGTTGGCAGATAATAAGAGGTCTTTTGGAGCCGATAGTTACACTGCAAGATTTGGACCAAAAACCGCAACCGGTGACAATGCTTTACGAGATCTGCCAAAAGAATGGTAAAAAAGTTGAAATAGAGCAACACAGAAATGGTGCCAAAAGCACTGCTAGTGTATTTGTTGACGGAGAGTTGGTTGCATCCACTTCCTCGGACCAGAAGGACATTGCAAGGCTTGAGGCTGCCAAGGCTGCCTTGGATAAACTAGAAAGCTTATTTCCTGCAACTTCCATGATGCCGGACTGTTGTGGCGATATTGATGACACCTTTGTAATTGAAGCCGCCAAGCAGAAATTATACGCAGTTTGTGGGAAGAAAAAGTGGCCCAAACCAGTATACAGGTAATTTGCTATGGCATTTTGAAAGAAAAACATTCATTTATAGTCCTAATTTGTTATTTTTAACTTGTTCTTTAAATTGATTTGCTTGTATCGAGCATGTATGCTGATTTCAAACTTCTTTATAATGTTTCACAGCATTGAGAAAGACGAAGGTACTCCGCAGGATAAGATATTTGTTTGTGCTGTTCAGATAACTACTCCGTCTGCTATACTCAAAATGTCTGGAGACGAAAAATCTCGAGTGAAGGATGCAGAAAACTCTGCAGCTTCCTTGATGATTCGGGCCTTACAACAACACAAGTATGTGTGACAAGTGTTGTAGTCTATGTGTTAGTTTATGATTTGTGTGAGAAATGGATATTGAGTGTAATACTAGTTTTAAGTCTTTGTTAGTTTATGATTTCTGAGAAATTGGTTACTGAGTGTGGTACTAATTTTAAGTATGTTAGTTTATGATTTGTGAGAAATGGATAATGAGTGTAATTGTAATTGTTGTTTATGTTTAGTTATGCAATAAAAAAATTTAATTTTTGAATGAATTATTTTTATAAAATTAATGTTTGTATACATTTTACTTAAAAGTGAATTAGTATAGAGTTGAACAATAAATTTGTGTAAAAAACTTTAATTTCCCAAAAGTACCTAAATGATTAATGTCGTGATTAATAAGATCTATGTAAAAAATAGTTAATATATAATTCTATAAATATATTGAAGTAAAAGTGTGATCAATAAAACAACTCATCATGTGTTACAAACACACTCACTTATATTAGAAATCATAACTAAAAAATTGGTTAAGAAAAGTTCCACTGTTCCAGTAAACAATATATGGTGTACTATTCTGTGCAACACTACTTTTTTTTATTAGAGCATGCCTCCATTAGACGTTGTTGAACAATTCTTTTTAGAAACTTACTATTAATACAAATTTTGGTTTAATTAAAATTAGGACCTAACAAAAATTACTCTTTTTTGTAGTTTGATACTTACTTATGTTACTATTTTTAAATTATAAATGAGTTACTATTTTGTTAGTAGAAGAGTTGAGCCTCTTTGGGATAGGTTGTCATCTGTTGGTAACTTACAATGCAAGCATCTCAAGAGAAAAATAGATTTGGATGTAGGAATAGTTGCATGCCAGATTAACTTGCTGACCAACAGGACAAGGAAAATTGTAGGCATCTTTAAAGGATAGTTCACCATCATGGAAATGATTCAACATGTACTTATCTTCTTTATCAATCAAAGGAATGATGATCTTGTCAATTATGGATTTGAAGGGTTGGATAGGCAAGTAGAAGTTTAAAAGGAAAGTTCCATAAAGTTCCATTTTAATGAAGCTGATACTAATAAAATCAGTAGTAGTAGTTTAATTGAAAAACAGTGACAAACATCAATATAGTGGTACTTAAATCATGCAGTCTATTTCTCAAAAATACAAAAGCAAAATTTCTTTGACATTACATTAGATTCATGATGCTTGCACCTAGATTCAGGATGCATGCACTGCAAAACACCATATCTAAACTATAATAGCTATAGCAGATAATGTGCTTGAAAACGGAACGGCAAGGCCACAAAATATCAAGCACCTTATTATGGCAGGGTGCTCTGAATATTTGAAGGCATGAGGACATTGAATCCATCTGCTGCAGAAGATACTATCATTCCAGGAATCTGTGTGTGCCAATGCAGTTCTTTGGGGTCTTTTTGCCCCTGTTCCCAGATTAAAGGATATAAGAGGATAAATACCAAGGTAAACAATTGAATTAAACACTTATTCAAGAAGGTATGGTTATGTCTAGAAACAGGTTATGTCTAAAAACATGACAGACTATTTTCATAACTTCTTTGATCTTTCAAACACTTACACAAGTGTTTATGTCATACAATAAGTTGAAAATGTTGAGCAAATTAATTCAAATTACCTGGTGAATAAACAATAGTTGGGGAGGCAGATCTTCGGGAGCTTTAACGTGTTCTTGGGTTTTAGCTTTAAATTCAGCCTCCTCTTCTTCGTCCTTCTCTAAAGAAAGGTCCCATATTCTGTGGCAAAGGATTACAAAACTTGTTAAAAGCTAATGAAGAAGCTAGTGAAGATTCTTGGGTTTAATCAATATCATATTTACTTACGTAAGCTGATTATCAGAGGATGAAACGGCCAATGAAGAAGCTTCGTGTGGACTCCATTCAATGGATGTGATTGGATGCTTATGGTATTCAAAATGCGCTACCATGATATCTGCTGCCACGGTATCTCCTCCCTGCAATCACAAAATTATGTACTATCACATCATCTTTAATTTAATAGCAAAATCAAAATAGTTGGAATTCTTCCATTCCTAACAAATATTTGAGGTTAGTTTATGGAAGAATTCAGACAATATGAATCAAGTTAACGTCTCGACAGTTCTTCACCAATTGCATCTAGAAGTTCTTTCAATTTACAATTTTTGTACGATTTTTCTGTATGGACAAAGGGGAATATTCACAACTATAGTCAAGCTATTCATAATTTCATACCTTTTTAAGCATTCTGAGATCCCAAATAGATATAGTCCCATCATCACTACCCGACGCCAACAAACGACTGGCCAACCTACTCAGTACAATAAAGTAGAACAACATGAAGAGATATGGAATGGAAATGGAGATATGATGGAACACCAAAAATCAATGTTATAATACCTGTTCCATGACAATACATTCACATCAGCATTATGTGCGTTAAAAAACGCAACTTGTGATCTCCCGCTACGAGCATCCCATAATGCAATGCTTTTATCCACAGAGCAAGAAGCAAAAACATCAGGTTCTACAGGGCTCCACTGCAAGGATTCATTGAATGATAGAGCTCTAATTATACTTATAAATAAATAACACTTGTGTTAGAGACTGGAATGTCTGAATACATACTTGCAGATCTTCAACACTACCGGTATGTCCAGCAAAAGGAATTTGGTCAATATTCCATGTTGCAGCAGATGTAGGCTCCCAAAGATAAATACTATTATTGCAACCTCCTTCAAGCATGAAGATCAACCAACATAAAGCCTCAAATCTATTTGATAACTAAATATGAATGTATGCTAGAGAAAAATATAAACCCGACAGTTACCAGATATAAGCCTTCCTGGAACAAGAGGATTCCAGTCTATAGCATAACCTTCATCGCCGTGCTTAAATTTTTGTAGTGGAGACTGAACTACATCAACTCCTTGGACATCTTCCGTTTCTGTTTCTGCTAGCGCATTGAGATGGGAGCTCATGTCCCAGATCTGTACATAACCAGATTCAGCCCAAGATGCACATATATGGGGATTTTGTGCCATGGCGCGTATCCGGTTGATACAGCCTTCGTGAGCTACCTTCCGCAACTGAAGTTTGTACAGAACAAAAAGTGTCAATAATATCAACTTCACGACAGTCAAGAAATGAAAAACTACAAATGCAGACGAAGAGGACTTTGCCTGCAAAGCCGGTCCCGTGGCACCACCATCTTCTTCTTCATCATCACTATCATCCTCGCTGTCACTATCCTCATCCATTCCAGAGTCATCAGTTTCATGTTTAGGCACGAGCTCACGTCGCTTCCCAGAAATATTGGATACTTTAAAAATCCCAATAGAATTCCAAGAAGGTTTCTCAGCCTAAGGTACATGCATGATGCAACATCATATCAATATGAGATTTCCAAAATAAGCAAAAGAAGCAAAGAAAAAAAGCTTGTAAAAAACATGACTAGGAAATGCTAAATAAACCAAACCTGTGTCCCTGCCATGAAATACACTGTATGCGGAAATTCTGTTCGTACTAAACCCAGGGAATCGCGTAATATATCGAAGCTGTCAAAAATTTAAAACAAAACAAAATTATGACTCAGAAGATTGCAGACACTAAGAAGAAGTTAAAGAAAACACCCAAAAAAAATTACCTAAGACAAGGCCATCCAATATGAAAAGCATGAAGAGAGTTGTAAGCAGAAGGATCACATTGAAGCTCTTCATCTTCTTCCAACTTGTCCACACCAGGTTGCCACACTTTCACTGGAACCTGTGGCCCTGAAGAAGACGATGATTCACCCCGGTTCTTCAAATTTTTCACAAAGCCACAAAAAAATTAGAAACTGCCACACACAAAAAAAAAAAACAGAATGAATTGAAACAAAACAATAGAAGAGGTTGAATGAGGTACAAAACGATACCTTGGTCTTTCTCTTTGCCCTTTGGCGATGTTTTATACCACGAGACATGTTCAGAGACTTAAAAAAAAACAGAGTAAACAAAAAGGTTCGAAACTCAGGAAAATAAAATTACAAAGAAATCACCACATTCAAACGTAATTCATGATTATGCATTTGTGATACAAAGGTTAACAATGGAAATTCGACATACCCGTGGCTTGTTGGCTGGTGTGGGAGAGAAAGAAACAGGGTTTTTATGTTTTTCGATCAAGATGTTTCAGGGGTTTTGTTACAAAATATATAATAATATAATTAAATCTACTTAATATAAATGTAAAGAAGTCATGATGGCAACCCTAGCCACATGTCTTCTTGAAAATAATCCTAACCACATGTCATTTTGAAAACAATCCTAGCCACATGTCAACTTGGTAAGTATTCTAATTACAAACTCTATATTAAAATAAATA
Organism: Vicia villosa; assembly: GCF_029867415.1. NCBI lineage: Eukaryota > Viridiplantae > Streptophyta > Magnoliopsida > Fabales > Fabaceae > Vicia > Vicia villosa. The sequence continues at coordinate 156,293 of NW_026705791.1, read as the reverse complement.
ATAATAATATAATAATATTAAACCACCACTATTATTAAAAATAATATAATATTTAGTTAATAATAATAATAATAATCTACTTCTACTTAATATAAAATAATAATAATAATAGTAATATTAATAATATAATATTCAATTACCACTATTAAAAATATCCAAATAAAAGTCATTATTAAAAAAATCTTTCAAACTTATAAAATCTTGAAATCTAGCCTATATTTCAAGTTTAAAAAATATAAAACTAAATTTTAAATATATTTTAGATAATCAATTTTTACGATAAAATAGATAATCTTAAATTAGTTCATGCTAAATTCTAATTTTATTTTTCTATTTTTCTTCTTTTATTTTTCATTTATTTAAAAAAAATTATGTTTAAAAAATAACTTACTTCTCAAAATAAAGATGAAATAAAAGTATTGTTTTAAAAAAATGTGTTTTCTAAATGAGTTACACAAATTTTTATTATAATAAAAAATTAATAAAAAAATTTACAATATTTAAATATAAAAATTATCAGGTATAATAATTATTGAGTTTGATTGTACTAAAATTTTAATAGTCATTATGAAAATAAAAAGAAAATTTTGTAAATCATTATTTATTCTCATATTGATTATAATTACTTTAGATATATACTAAATTTGTTTAAATTAAAATATTTTATATTATTTTTCAATTTAACTTTAACCACTCATTTTCTAAATAAAATTAAACCTTTAACTCATCAATTATATTAATAAAAACGTTTATATATATTAAAATTATCCGTTACAACATTTATGAAGTGTTATTATACAAAAATTTTAATAAATCATTATGATAATCAAAATTAATTAAAAATAAAAATCCTATCAATTATTATTTTTCCCTTACTTTGGAATATTAATTTTTATATAGAAATAAAATATATTCTACAAATATTCACTATTTGTAACATTAAAAAATTATTATAGTTACAAAATTATTTTTTAAATATAATCATTTAAGACAAATATCAATTTTATATGAATAATAATTTTTATTCTTTATTGCACCAGCTTTTAAATATTTTTTTTCATATTTATCATTCTTTTTTTTTTCATCTATTTTACAAATTTCTATGTTTAAAAATTAAATTACTCACTTACAATAATATTAATTAATGATAAATTATAATATTTTTCATTCTTTATCACTCACTTATAATATCTAAAGTAGTTAAACGGTAAGTTACAGTTTTTAATCTCAATTAAAATAATATTAATGAATAATAAGTTTTAATTAGTAAAATTTGGAGTTACAGTTTTTAATAAGATTTATTTTGTTTTTAGTAACCATTATTGTATGTTATATATATGAATGCGTATTTGGTGAATGAATTTGACATATTTATACTATATATTTTGGCTAAGTCTTCATCATTCTCTTCAAACAATTGATATTTTCGATTATTTTTCTTATTCTCACTAAGTTTTAACTATGATTTGTTTTATTGTAGATCTTTATCCTTTTATTCAAACAAAGTTCACAAGGTACCTAATTTTTTATTTTGTATCTATATTTTTATTTTTTTTGTTATTTTTGAACATATATATTCTAATTGTTCTTTGATTTATGTGACAGGTTTAAGACTCAACTTTACTCTGTTATATTAGTTATGTAAATACTTTAGTTATATTATTTTGCAATAACTTTCTTGAGAACAAATATATTATTATGCTATTTATTTCTGCATTTTTCTCTTCTTTACATTGATTAATTTGAATGTAACAATTTTTTAGTGAATGAAAAGAAGAAAGAAAATTTATATTGTTGCTACATATTTATTTTTACTATTTGAAAATTATGTGAAAAATGAAAACCCATGTAAATATATGTCTTTAACCAAAATATTTTAGAGAAATATATGTTTGATTTAATTTATTTACTTAATTTTTTACGATCTTCAAAGGACTTCAAAAATAATATATGCATAAAAAATGTGTCTCATTTGTCAATATATTTTATTGTGTAATAAATGAGAATGATAATAATGATATATTTTGATATAGTTATGATACATGTTGTACTAAATGTATTACAGAGTGTTTCAAAAAAAAAAGTGTATTATAGTAATTACATTATTATTATTATTAAATTATTATAATTATTGTTATTAATATCATAATAATTACTAACTATATCTCTATATATTCTTTTAAAATGCATAATTATTTATGGAAAATAAAATTGCAAAATAAATTGTAGTGGTAAGTTATAATCGATTTAGTTGTCACTTACTAAACTCTGAATATTACTTTCAAAATTATGTAATGATAAAGTATTTGATTTATCATTATATACGTATATAAATAATATGTATTATGAATAATTACTTTATTTTTTTTAACGAATGAGAAATATGAGGACTAATCTACATTTTTTTTATCATAAAAGTATATTTAAGAATCAAAATATCACTATTTAATAAAAAAACTAAGAAAACTTCACTAAAAAATTAATAACTGAAATTAATAAGTTTTAAAATCATTAATGCCTATAAAATTTAAAAAAACTCTTTAAAATTTTATTTTAATTTACAAAATTATTTTTCTTTAATTTTAATATTAAAGTGAAAATAATTAATTTATTCAGATGGTTAACCTATAATAAATAATAGTATTAATAAACAATCCATTAACCAAGTAAGAACATATCTCTTCCACTATAATAAACAAACAAAAAAATCATAAAAATATGGATGGAGTTACTTGATTAATATAGGAACACCAAATAAAAATCAATATGATAAGATATAATATGATTTATTTTTAAAAAATATGTATAGAATATACTATTTAAAACTTTTTTTGGACATGACATTGAATAAAAAAATCTTAGGTTTTATAAGTTATAGAATAATACCAAAAGAATAACTGAAATTTAGATTGATATACTCTTATATGTATTATGAATTTAATGATTAATCATAAATATTTATCTACAAATAATTTAATATAACACTTTTTATAATATTGCATTATTCACATAAATATGTGAAATTTTTCAAATTTATAGAACATAATTGAAATGAGTTTAAAGGTAGTGCACTGACAGTGTAAACAAACTTTACACATAAATCCAATCAAAATTCTTACACTTGCCATGTTATATTAATTTTTTTTAATTAAAATTATGCTTTAATTGGATACATGGTTGTGATTGGTTGACAGTGTAAAAATATTTTACACTGTCAGTGTATATCCCCTTTTCTCAATTGAAATTATATATATATATATATATATATATATATATATATATATATATATATATATATATATATATATATATATATATATATATATATATATAATTATTAGAAATTCTCATATATTTTAAATTTTGTTTATATTTAATATAATTTAAAAATACGTTTAACTATATGATATAATATATATATATAAATTATTAAGATCAAAATTCTAATCAAACCCGGGCAACGCACGGGCCATAGAACTAGTTAAATTAAATGTTTGAATTTTAATTAATTAATTAATTAATTTTAATAAAAAATTAATGAGAGATTGCTATTTGTACCGAAGTATGGTGGGCTTTCTAGTGTTAGAATATTTTGGGCCGGGCCTATATTAGATGTCTTGCACAGTATTGAAAGGAAAACATTCATTTATAGTCTTGATTTATGTATACAAAATTTCATCTTTTTGTCTTCTGTTTCCTCTGGTAGAATAATTTGAAAATATATGACAGTCATAGACCAAAACTAGAAGAAAATGCATATTAGTTGTATCTCTGTCTTTGATATTTCCTATTTTCACAAATCAATCATGACAGAAAATCATTACTCAGTATCTGTATTTATATTATATATCATACTATTAATTTAAAATATTTTTGTGATTGGGCCGAATATAAGTTGTTCAGATCGACCATACTATATTACAAAAAAAAAACAAATGGGTTTCCAACACTAAACTAAAGATGGAATCTCGTATTTTGATTAATGAATGAACCCCTATTTTGTTGTGATATGATTTTCTATAAAGTGACAAAAATTAAAATAAATGAATAATAGCAAAGTTAATTATTAGAGAATAAAAGAATATTTTAAATTCTTGTTACCTGTCAAAGATTACATCTTATCTACATAAAATAAGGAATGAACAATATGTGGAAAATGATAATTTACTATATGATTTTTTGTTGCTTGTTCTTTAAACTTTATTTGAGTATTAGTATTGTACCATTGAGTCTCCTCTTTAATTGCGCATTCGAGGATTAAGTTTTAGATCCGTATATTTTAACATGCATAATTTAAACTTTTGGGGTTTAAGAATGAACATTATGCTTTAAGTCATTTAGTAGTGTTTTTGGAACAAGAACCATATTTTTGGAACAAGAACCATTTTCACAAATATGACATTCTAACATTAGTGACCCAACATGGATATTTAAACCAACATACAAAACAATACATCTATCCAACTAATGAGAAAAATAAACTTTTCAAATCTGCAAGTGGTTGCATAGTGCAACTGATTGCACTAAATCCCTAAAAAATACAAAGGCAGGAAGAGGTGTAACTTGTTGCACATTTACTTCAACTTGTTGCTCAAAATCTCGGCCTAAAATCTGAACACAACGAAACAAAGATGTAACTCATTACACATTTACTATAACTTATTGTACTGACTTAAATTATATTATTTTCTCAATAAATTCTACAAAAATATCTTCTGGAGCTTATCTCAAGGACGACTTTTGGAATGAGGTTTAACACCCAAGGCCAAGATGCCATTGAAATTTTAGAAAGGTTCAAAAGCAAACTTACATGCCATTGAAATTTTAGAAAGGTTCAAAAGCAAACTTACATTCCTAGCTACTTCATTGCTCTTGTCTTTTCCTTGTTATCTCATTTAATTAAAATGTAAGAAGTTTAATTTCAACTTGCAAATGTTATAATTGTTGAGAATCAAGTGTGAGTGTGGATAATAGTCCCACATTGGAAATGTGTGTGGTGACTTGAGCATATATAAGTGGGAGAACCCACTCACCTATCACCTTAAGGTTTTAGGTGGAGAAGTGGTGTCTCTCCCACAAAGGTGTGTTGCTCAAAGGAATGTCCCAGAATAAACAATGCTCCCGACTCGACCCTCCCCCGATGTTGCGCTAACAATGATGTCACATTTTCCTAATATTTGTGCTAAAACTCAACCAATCAAATTAATATATTGTTTCTAATATGTCATACAGATTAATTAATTAAATATATTACTTTAATAGAAGAAGAAATTGGTTTTTTTAATTGTTTAAAATAAATATCTGTATTGTTACAGATTTGCCGACATTATTGATAACATTTTTATGTTCTTCATAAAACAAATTAACAAGTGGGTTTGCAAGTGGCAATTGTTGTTCAAATTGGGTCAAGTTTTGTGATATCATTGTATCATCAAATGGGTAAATATTATAAATATGTGGAACTATTTCATTCGATCAACAGCCTAGCTATCTACCTGCTCATCTGGTGGGAACCTCATAATTGACTTCATGTGTGTAACACAGACAAATCATAGTTTGTTTCTTTCTAATTTCCACATGAATATACCATTATTAACAATTTTTTTTTTTATTGATTTCTACTTACCTATCCTTTTTAATGGGTAAACAATGTTTTAAAAATCTGATAAGAGATCAAACAAAATGATACTACAGCAAGTACTGTTCAAAAAATTTAACAACTGAATCGAATTGAACTGAAGTTAAAATAATTATAGCGTTATGTTTGATTAGTGAAAAAAAACATAATATATAAACAATTTTAGAATTGAATCAAAATTGAAACCGAACCGAAGTGATACTAAACTCGAATCGAACAAAAACTAAAAACTAAAAATACTTAGTTCAGTACAGTTACACTTCAGTTATTTAATAAACGGTTCTAACGGTTTAGTACGATTCAAAATTTCAAAACGGTATATCAAACTAATAATTTTAGTTCGGTTTTTAATAAATTGAAACGATTCCGTTTAGTTCGAGTAAATTCTTACCATAATTTAATTCGATTTGGTTCAGTTTTCTCACGAACGGTACCACGATAAGGCCTAACTATAGCCAACAAGTTCCACTATTTGTCTCTCTTTTCACCTTTATGTCTTGTATTTATATGTCTACAGCCTCACACTCATTCTCATGCTTATTCTTCCTACCAACTTCTTTCACCTTTGTTTTCCTCTCTATCATCAATCATCAAAACCATGAACAAAGTTGATAAATCTCAAGTTAAAGTTCTCTCTTTCCTAGCTTTTCTCCTTATGATCACATCCTTTTTACCTTCCTCTCTAAGACCTACTTACCTTTACTTAATCTTCAACATCCTTATCATTGCACTTGCTGCTCAAGCCGGACTTCTCACAGCCTTCTCCGAGCCTTCACAAGATACAAAACATCATGTTTTTGTGTCTTCTACACAGCAACATACAATGCAAGAGCCAAAAGAGAAGGAAGCTTCAAGCATAAACAATGCAAACTCTATCTCAGAAGAACAAAAAGTCAAGAAGGTTGTTTGTGTTGGTGAAAGTAAAGTTGATAAGGTGAAAAAATGTCCATCTATGCCAAGTCTTTTTTATATAGGAGACGAAGAAGATGATTATGAAGTGAATAAAAATGAGGAGGTTGAAGTAGAAGATGAGATTTGTTGTGTTAATGGACAAGAACTTTTTGCAAAAGCTGAGGCTTTTATTGGAAATTTCTACAAGCAGTTGAAGATGCAGAGAGAAGAGTCTTGTGCTTCTTAGAAACCATATTTAAGAGTTATAGTTAGTTTTTTTTTTTTTCCTGAGGAATAAATAATTGTCTAGTTGTGAGGATCCATTGTACAGATTTTGATCTGGAATTAGAGGTTATGTTATGTTAGCTCTGTTTGCAAATATTCAATTTTCTATTATCATATTATGAAGGTCGTTTTAATTAAATGAAGGGAAATGCTAACCACCCTTGAAGTACTCTTTAAGAAATTAAAGTGGTAAATTTTTTAAAAAATGTCTGTATTCAATGCATTGTAAATGCATTAGAAATTGAAATATTAACTTTTGTAATGAATATTTTTTTTATTTAATATTCTTAAAGAATGTCCTGAAAGCAGTGGTTAGCATCACCTTTAAAAGAATATGGAAAAATTGCATTTAATTTCTTTGAGATATATTTAAACTATATTTATATAGACAGAAAAAAATTATTTATTTAATTAGGTGAAACTCATAATCTTGTTTTGTTTTACTATGGGAGTTATAACTTTGACTTAGTTGCTAGAGTAGAGTGATAATTAAGGAGGAGGGTGTTTAATTTTCTATTAAAAATTACTAACTATACTAATAGTCACAAATATAATATTATACTTAGCTATTTAGTGAAGTTTTTGGAGTCGTTTGTAGGCTAATTACATTTTAATTGTGAGAAAAATATAGAACAATTTATTTAACAAGAGTTTAACTTTTACAAATATGTCACATGAAATACTTTTCTCCCCTCTTGTCATCAAACAAAAAAAAATCCGATGTTTTATCTAAGGTAAAGTGACAAAAAATTAAAACAACGAGAAAAGAAAAGGAAAAAAAAAATCAACAATAAAGCAAAAAGTTGTTTGATACGAAAGTTGGTCTAAGAGGTTTCATGATCACAACCGATGAATAATACTATCAACGTCAACACTTTAAACACATCCGTCAACACCTTGATCACATTCGTTGAAAGACACCTTTTACGTCTTGATAAAAAACATTAGGATTGATAAACGTCACCACATAACCGCTTCTTTTTGTATACCCAATGTATATACATGCTTTGCACAAGTTTATTGAATTCACAACGAAGACTCCTTCAAAGCTATGAAACATTCCTTTTTCTTTACTACCGCAGAGCTTTAGATTTCTTTAGGTTAATCTATTTAATGAAGCTTAGGATCTTGTTTTAAATCGTAGAGAGCCCTTTTCATTTTGAAAACATGAATAAGGAGTGTTTTATACAATCGGGAGGATGATCAACATACATTTGCTTATGGGTGTAACCGTGTAACGAAGTTTTTTTTTTTGTTCGTGAAGATCACTGTTAGAATCCAAAATGTGGATATTTGTTGATAAACTTTTGTGGTATTTTGATAACTTTTCTCATTACTTTTCTATTTAATTTCGGTTCGTAATAGTGTAAATAAATAAAATCGAGTTTAGTAGTAAGTATAGTATTTTTTTTAAGCTTTTCTTATGTTTTTTGTAGGTTCTATGCATTTTGGCAAGTAATAGGAGGTAAGGATGCAATTTGGAGCAAGTTTGGAGGCTTAATGAAGAAGTTTGGTTCAGCAAGGGCCGCTCAGCGGCCACTAAGCGCGCTTTCCAGGGGCGAAAGGAAAATTTGTGCTCAGCAAGTCCCGCTTAGCGGCCTCAGCCCGCTTAGCGGTCTCCAGCGTGGAAGCAGATATTTTTGGTGCTCCGCTTAGCGGCAGTCTGGGCGCTAAGCGGCGGTACTTTTTCAAGTGGCTACTTTTAGGCACTTAGAGATATTTTTGAGGATCCTTATCTTGTGTTATTCATTGTTACCAACCACACACTCTAGGGCAAGAGAAGAGGAGAGAAAAACTCATAAATCTTCAAGATTTCTCAAGCATTTTTCTTCATCATCTTTGAATTTCTATGCTAGGAGGTCTTGTATTGATGTTTGTTGTTGAAGCTATGGATAGCTAAACTTCTCATGTGTCAAGATTAGAGGTAGTTAGCTTGTAGAGTATGTATTTAGCTTGATCTTTTGTATATGAACCTTGTTGGTGATTAATATATGGTGAATATCTTTGTATTCATGTTTATATGTTGTTTTGATACACTATTGAGAGATATGTTTCAAATCTTGACCAAAAGGGTATTCATCTATCAACAATCAAACTCTAGAGATAGATTTGTGAGTTGATAATCACTTGTATCAAACTTTAAAGGTTATTATGTCAACTGTCGGCATGAGAGATCATCTGACGGTTAATATAATAACAATCACGACACTGCTTTAGAGATAAACAGTATCGAAAGGATACGTGATTGTATTAATCATTGATATGTTCATATACATGATCATCAGAGTATATTCAAAAGCAAGCTAATGAAAACTAATCTTGACACAGTTTTACCAAACCGTTTTTAAATCCTAAGTTATTGTCTTTAATTTCTTTTCATGCTATTTATCTTTCATGACACTAAAAACATCCAGAACCTTAACTCAAAATACACTAAGCTGTAGAACGGCGATAATATCGCATCAATCCCTGAGGAGACGATACTAGAAATATTTATCCTATACTTTCTAACAATCACCTCATAAAATCTCCATAATGATTCTTGAGCCCAGACAGATAAAAACTATCAGTTTGAGATTAACCCGATTAAAATCTCTCTTGGTTTCTAAGTTTAGCCTGGTATAAAAGCTTAGTAGGTTTGAGATCATCCCGGTAAAAATATCGTCTTGGTTTATGGTCAACCAGTGTAAAACCTTAGTTGGGTTCGGAAGATAGAAAACTCAAAACTTCCGGTTTGGTTCGAGATTATCCTTGAAAAATCTCTTTTTGGTTTGGAGACTAACTGCTCTAAGCCTCGAACTATATGTTGATTCTTCTTATATGAGGGAGGGATATCAAATGTGTTATGGTTACAATGTAAATTCCATCAATAAGATGTACCTGTGGTTGATGTTAATGTTGAAGATCTTCTACCACCAACTTATAAGAAGGGTCCAGATACGTTTAAGAAGTTAAGGTTTAGAGAACATGGTGAAATAGGATCAAAGATGAGGAGGTCTGGTGTAGCTTATAGATGTATCTAATGTGATAAATTTGATCATAATTCAAATAAATGTCAAAACAAGAAACATGACCCTAAATCTTTGAAAAGAAAGACAAATTAGTATTGTTATGATATTTTAAACAGACTGGTAAACAATCCTTATTTTAAACAGACTGGGAAACAATCCTTATTTTTTGTGATTAATTGAAGGAATTCATTTTTTTTAATAGACAATGGATTGATAACCGAAATAAAAGGGATACTCCACCCAAGATACAAAATGGAGGAATTCATTTATTTTGGTGCAAAGAAAAACTCCAAAAATAAAGAGTAAAACTGAGAGTTTTGTAGCTACTCATGTCTCTCGGCATAAACTCCAAAAAATACAGTATGTCAATGCCATATCAAATATTTGATAACTAAATTTAATGAAGAAAAAAAAGAGAATATTCAAAATCCAATGAAAAAAAAATTTTTACCGACGATTTTTCAAAAATGACTCACATGACACGAGATAATAGATATTAACACAAAAGTTAAAATATAAAATTTATCACCATCGACTATCTAACATTGTGGATCGCTGAAAATGAAATCCCAACACTTTCGAATATTCTATACATATTTTTGACTAAAAATCATTCGATTATGATTAAAAAAAATATCCAACATACTTTTTATTATAATAAACACAAGTTGGTCCTTTATCAGTCATGCATGACTTAAGAAACACAAGAAAACAACAACGAATATTATTTTGTATTTTAATAGTTTACTCTAAGTTACAATAAGTAGCACCAATATCTTTCATAATCATATTTAAAAACAAGCTTATTATTAAATATGGAACAAAAATATGTACAAGCTCAAGACAAATATTTTGATAGTTATGCAGGCTGCAGCAACTAGTCATGCATAAAATATAATTAGTTTTTTAATTCCGCAATTAAGTTGAAATAAATCAAATTTAAAATATAATTGTTATGTATTGTCCGTGTAAAAAGTTTTACAATGTCAATCTATCCCAACCATTCATAATTATTATTTTATGGGTTTAATGGACATGCACGTGTAAAATAATTTTATACTATCATCTAATTGAAATATAATATTCTGTCATGTCATATAAGTTATTTAAAATGTTTCTGCTCTATCATATAAATTATTTAAAATTTTCAGTATGACTGTGCAGAACACATGATAATCATTGGTTGATATGCATATTCTTTTTCTCCTTACTTTATATATAATTAAAATAAAAGTAAAATATTATTTAAGATATTAAGATTTGACGGTTCCGATTACACCGTCGGTATATTCCAATTAAATTCTCATTTTAATTAACATAAAGTATAATTGATAATGAAAATTAAATATTGGAAACAGAACTATAACATTACATTATCTCCAATTCTAGATCAAAATATTTACAATGGAACCTCATCAGAACTAGAAAAGTATTCATTCAGAAAAAGAAAAAAAAATCTAATTAAGTCCTAAATATGGTTTCTAAGAAGCACAAGACTCTTCTCTCTGCATCTTCAACTGCTTGTAGAAGTTTCCAATAAAAGCTTCAGCTTTTGCAAAAAGTTCTTGTCCATTAACACCACAAATCTCATCTTCCCCTTCAACCTCCTCTTTCTTATTCACTTCCAAATCATCTTCTTCATCATCTCCTATATAAAAAAGACTTGGCATAGATGGACATCTTTTCACCTTATCAACTTTACTTTCACCAACACAAACAACCTTCTTAACTTTTTGTTCTTCTGAGATAGAGTTTACACTGTTTATGCATGAAGCTTCCTTCTCTTTTGGCTCTTGCATTGCATGTTGCTGCGTAAAAGACACAAAAACATGATGTTTTGTGTCTTGTGATGGCTCAGAGAAGGCTGAGAGAAGTCCGGCTTGAGCAGCAAGAGCAATGATGAGGATGTTGAAGATTAAGTAAAGGTAAGTAGGCCTTAGAGAGGAAGGTAAAAAGTGTGTGATCACAAGGAGAAAAGCTAGGAAAGAGAGAACTTTAACTTGAGATTTATCAACTTTGTTCATGGTTTTGATGATTGATGATAGAGAAGAAGAAAAGGTGAAAGAAGTTATGACAAAAAAGATAAAGAAGAGTAAGCATGAGAATGAGTGTAGGGTTGTAGACATATATATACAAGACATAAAAGTGAAAAGAGAGGCAAATAGTGAAACTTGTTGGTAGCATTATTGTTGGAGACATGATATTTTGATATCTTAGTGAAACTTGTTGATAGCATTATTTGTTCTAGACACAATATTTTGATATCTTATCATATTTTTAATATTTTTAAAAGAGAAATGATATTCTTACACCATTTCCTTACTATTATATTATATATTACTCTCTTCGTTTTTATTATAAGTCGTTTTAGACTTTTCACACAGATTAAAAAAAATAATAATTATTGTATGAAAATGAGAAATTATGAAGGTTTTTATATAATTATCATTCATTAATAAATTTATATAATTGAAAGGAGAGAAAATAATAAATATTTAAGGATATAATAGGAAAAATAGCATTAATTATTCATTAGAATTGTAAAACGACTTATATTTAAATACATTTTTTTTTCCAAAACGACTTATAATAAAAAACGGAGGGAGTACTGTTCAGTGAAATACTCCATCTTACTATTATTATAAGCAAATATTCGTTTTTTAGGTTCAATGAATAATGAATGTATATGGGCTTTTATGTTAACCACGTACATTCATTACTCAATAAATCTAAAAAGAGAATATTTGTTTATAATTCCGGCCGGAGGGAGTATTATAATAAAAAAATTTAAATTTTTTTTTGTTTTTTTATTTTTTATTTTAATTAAAGAATATCGATATAAAATTGTATGATTAATCAACTTTATAATTTTATTAACCAACATTTTATATTATTAACTACTTTTGTTTTACTACTAAAAATTATTTTTAATATTTGAATGTTTACTTCATAATTTTATTAATTAACATTTTACTTTTCATTTACTAATTTTGTTTTATACTAAAAATTAATTTTTTTAATATTTTGAAATTTATTAACTAACTTCATCACTTCTTCGATTAACTTTTTATTTTTTATTAACCAATTTTATTTTACCGCTAGATTATTTTTAATATCTAAGTGATTTAACCAACTTCATCACTTCATTAATCAATTTTTTATATTTAATTAACTAACTTTATTTTACTACTAAAAATTATCGTTCATGATAATTATTTACGTGTATGTTACTATTTACGGTCATCATTCATATATATATATATATATATATATATATATATATATATATATATATATATATATATATATATATATATATATATATATATATATATATATTAAAATTTATTATTCATCGTGTAAGTATGGTAAATAATAATATTGTATATGGTATAAATATATCTAGTATAGGAGTTAGTGTGAGAATAGGATTGCTATTTTTAAAACATTGTTAAAAGTGTTGTGTTCATGTGGAATTTAGAAAACAACAAGCTATATTTTGTCTCATAATACATACATGAAGTCAATTATGAGGTACCTACCAGGTGAGCAGGTAGATAGCTAGGCTGTTGATAGATTGAAATATTTCTACAATCTACATATATTTAATATTTACCAATTTGATCATACAATGATATCATAAAGTTTAATCCAATTTGGATAAGAATTGCTACTTGCAAACCCACTTGTTACTTTATTTTATGATGAATATAAAATATGTTATCAATAATGTCAGCAAAATCAATAACATTGCAGATATTTATCTAAAACCATTTTATTTTCTACACTTCTTCTCTTCATTCTTTTGTGACATTGTTTTGGAGTTCACTAAAGTATTTAATTAAACTAATCTGTATGACATATTAGAAACAACATATTGATTTGATTAGTTAAGTTTTGGTACAAAAATATTAGGACAATGTGACATTATAACATTTGCAAGTTGAAATTAAACTTATTACATTATGATTAGTTTGAGTATTAGTGGATGTTTTATGATAAGGTCGGTAAAAGAATATATTCCTCAGCCTTTATTTAATTTTTTGGACAAAAGCAATGAACCTTTCTAAAACTTCTATGGCATCTTGGGTGTTGAACCCCATTCCCAAAATGGTTCTTGAGATGAGTCCCACAAGGCATTTTTGTGGAATCTACTAGCAATATAAAGTTTGTTAATACTCTATATTATAGGTAGTTATTATGCTTGTTCTTCATTTTTATATATTAAGTTTGTTAATTATTATTGATTAATTGATCTAATTACTAATAATTTGTCAATATATATTTTCACTTTTATCTCATCATATATCACTTCTATCAAGGAAAATAATAGATCACAACTTAAATCAACTTAAATCAAATCTGATATATTTAAATTAAATTTTTATTATTTTATTTATTCACTAAAAGTATAAATGAACCAAATCTTGTCATATATCATTACTATAAAAATTGACTTTTATCTCGATTGAAAAATGATTGTTACATCGGTTGGAGGTCCGAGATAACGAACGGTATTATAAAAATTACACAACTTTTTCTCCCGAACCATTAACCGATGTAGAAAATTAGAAAGTGCACAACTTTTTCGCTCAGTTGAGAGGTTAATTGAGGGAATATCCATCACTTTTCACATCGGTTGGAATTTAACATATTTTTTATTATAACCAGTATTTTTGTAAAAGAGAACCTAAATGACACATTTTGTACCATATATTTAATGACCGCAAGATCAAAACAAAAATTATACATATTTACATCAAATAAACTAATCAATTATGTTTAGAGTAACTCAGAAATACACATTCATTTTTTAAAACAAATATTTATTATATAAATGATTCAATTGAACTCATAAAACTCAAGGAAGCAAGTTATCTAACGTGAACAAACATATGTCATATGATTCTTCTTTTGTGTGTGGTCGGTGTTCATTTGTTAAACACCAACTTAGAGATCAATACTCCATATATTGTTAGAAGGATCAATAACATAAAATATTTTTCCACTTCAAATGCCATCATGAAATATTCGTTCAGATAAGATGTCTTGCAAAGGTCGGTTGAGAAAGAGGTGGCACTATTAGAGGATCCCATGATTGCAAATTCAAATAAAAAGGATGAAATGCTTAGCGAAGTGGTGCTAGAGGACATTACACTTATTCGCGAGTCTTTGGTATCAAGGGAAGATACAAATTATAAGCCATGTAGCTCAAAAAATAAGAAAAACAATAGGCAAAAGGCTAATAAAAATGGTGCAATCACATACAACACAACGTTGCATGGTGGTAACACAAACCATTAATAATGAAAGTCTTTTATTGTAATTCGTATACCTTTTAAAGATCTTCATGTATCGATGTACTGGATATGTCCACCTTAAATAAACTGGGCCATAAAATCTAATCTCCCTGACTAGATGAGCAATTAAGTGAACCATAATGTCAAAAATGGATGGTGGGAAATACATCTTTAATTAACACAAGATCATTTCAGCCTCATGTTTCGACTAATCAAAATTTTTTGGATCAATGACTTCAGTATATCTAGCATTGAAAATAAGCACAATCTAGTTATACTTTCTCTTACATTTTTCAGCAAGATTCAATGAAGAGATTCTCGTAGAAGTTGTTACATCAAAACATGACAATCATGAGATTTTAATCCAATTAATTTGAGATCTTTCGTTGGTACATGTTTCTTGACATTTGATGTGTACCCTTGGGAAAGTTTTATATCCTACTAACACATGCAATTTTTTTATTTTCTAGACAAAGTGTGATAAGTTATGGGAAAATATGTTCTTTTATCTATTTATTTTGGGGCTAACCCTTTTCTTATACCCATCTCCACCATAGTTAGACATACATTCTTACCATTTTTTCCCTTGAATGTTGAGATGTGTCCCAGTTACAGTATCACACACTTTTTTTCTCCACGTGTATTACATTAAAACAATATCATACATCGAGGTTAGACCAATATGGAAGATCAAAGAACACCGACATCTTTTTTTTTGTTCTTTCTAAAGACAACATCAAGGTTTTATTGTCTTTGATAAATTTCCTCCCCGGTTAAGGGTTTTAGAGTGATATCAAACTCTTTTTCTCTATTAAAATCTTTCTGCAATCTACTAAATGGGTGATTAGATCTTAGAAATTCCCGATGCCCAAGAAAAGCAGTATTTTTCCTTTTTATTAGTTAGTGGAGGCATGTATCAGTTTCAAATATAAGACACGCTTTATGTCCCTTAATCTTGTAGCAAAAAAAATTACCATAGACAGGAAATTCGTTGATTTTGCAAAACAATATTACACACATCTTAAAATTTTCACCCTAAGATGCATTATCAACTTCAAATCCTTCCTCCCACAAAAATATTAAACATTTAACCAATGAACTTAGATAAACATCTATGTCGTTTATTGGTTGTCTTGGGTCCGAAATCATAATAAATAATATCATATATTTGTACTTCATGGATAACCACAAAGATATATTGTAAATTATGAGAAGAACAAGCCAAAAAGTATAGTTAGTACTCAAATTACCAAACAGTTAGAATAGTTATAGCTATTGCTTTTATTAATATTTGGCATATTTATCAGCTTGATGTGAAGAATGCTTTCTTGCACTGACAACTTCAACAGAATGTGTACTTGTTTATTACACCTGGTGTTAAACATACGGAGCCTACTCAAGTATTTAAGCTTGTTAAGTCTTTGTATAGGTTGAAACAAGCATGTAGAAAATGACATGAAAGATTGACTTCATTCCTCATCAAACACCAATACAAAAAAGCTACTGCAAATGTATCTCTATTCGCAAAGCAAGATCAATCATCATTTTCTATAATGCTTGTACATGTAGATGAAGCCATTGTAGCAAGTAATTATTTGGAGGAAATGAAAAGGATCAAAGATGCTTTACACAAGGAGTTCAAGATCAAAGACTTAGGCAGTTAAAGTACTTCCTTGGAATAGAAGTGGCTCATTTCAAACTTGGCATTTCTTTGTGTCAAAGAAAGTATTGTTTGGATCTATTACAAGATTCGAAGATGTTATGTGCCAAACCAGTGTCCACACCATCAGATCCATGATCAAAACTTCACAGAGATGGTAGTTCACCATATCATGATATTCCTACATATAAGTGATTAGTTGGAAGACTTTTATACCTTAATGCTATCAGGCATGATATCACATTTTTCTCTAAACAATTAAGTCAATATTTGTGTGCTCCAACTATGGATCATTTCAATGCAGCCAATCGTGTTCTTAGGTAACTGAAGTCATGTCCTGAAAGAGGAATATTCCAGCCGAGAGATTCACAGGTCAAGCTGCAAGGGTACTCAAATGATGATTGAGATGGATGTTCAGACACTAGGAGGTCAATTTCAGGTCAATGCTTCTTCCTTGGAAGATCTCTCATTTCATGGCGAACCCATAAGCAATTAAATGTATCTAGATCATCAAGTTAATCTAAATATCGATTTTTAGCTACAACTACATGTGAACTTCAATGACTACTATATTTGTTCAAAGATTTAAAGGTTGAATGCATAAAAATACCAGTGATGTATTGTGACAATCTGAGTGCTTTGTACATTACAACAAATTTTGTGTTCCATGAAAGAAGCAAACACTTGAAGTTCGACTACCATACTGGAAGAGAGATGTTTGCTGGTGTGAAGAAGTTGTTGCCTTGCTCTTGAAAGGATTAATTGACAGATTTCTTCACCAAATCATCGCCTCAACCTTTCAATTGCTTACTATCCAAGTTAATGGTGCTTGATATTTATCAACCATCTTGTGATCACAATAGAATAACTAAATAACTAACCATTATTTATAAATGTGATGAAGGTGATAGAGATTAGATCACTATGTATGCAAACTCATAAATCATAGCATGTTATGAAGTTGTTATAGATTAGATGACCATGTATGCAAGCTCATAGATCATATCATGTACCCTTGTTTGTACTATATAAGTAATAAGTGTATTCTCACATTACAAACAATGAAGCTAGAATCATTTTCACACCAAAATATGTTATTCATAATACACATATTAGTTAGTTGAATAATTTAATTAGAAAAAAAAATCATTTTGAATCAATATTACCTCGAGTAACATTGTTGTCAACTTTTAACGTAGGAGCAAACTATTCTTTTACACAAACTGTTCATTTCTAAAATTATATGTAGATAAGAGGTAATCTTTGACAAGTAATAAGAATTCAAAATATTTTTTTCTTTATTAAAGATATTCTCTAAAAATTAACTTTGATATCATTCATTTGTTTTAGTTTAGATTTTTGTCAGTTTATGGAAAATCATATCAACAACAAAAGAAAATAATTTAAAACTTGATATTGTGTACAGCTTTTTGAAGACCATATAATGATCTAAATCTTTTATGATGGATGAATGGAGTTCATTAATCAAAATATAAGAGATTCTGTCTTTAGTTTAGTGCTAGAAATTCCATACATATTTTTTTAATATATTGAAAATCAATGAACAACTTATATTCGGCAATATCATAAAAGTATTTAAAATAGTATATGATTTTCCATAAACTAGTCACAAAGCATTGCCAAAAAAACGTACACAAATAATAACAGGCCCGGGCCACCAAATTCCTAACACTAAAAGGCCCATCAAACTTTGGTACAAATAGCAATCTTTGATTAATTTATGCATTTATTTTCTTCAAATTATGGGTTTTATTTCAACCACGGAATCTTTCAACGAGTTTCAATCTCACAATTTTAAATTTTTGCATTTATTTTCTTTAAATTATGGGTTCTGTTTCCTGTACTTCCTCTACTCTATCATCCCTAAAAAATTTAGTTAATTTTTTCTACTTCATATTCTATGTTATCCATTAAAAATTTACTTAATCCAAGAATTTCATAATTTATTAAAATTGAAAGAATGAGATCCTTTATAAAATCAGAATTACCTCTCTGCACAGAAAACAATAAAATAGCTTTCTGGCGTGTTGTCGGTGTATGAGAGACGTTGGAAGGAGCTTCGTGCGGCTGACCCATTTTGTTCTTGAACTTACGGTTCTAACATTGTTACTATTTATAACAAAGCATGGAACTCGTAACATAAAAAAAATAAAGTAAAAAATAAAAAATAACAACAATAAGAAAAGCAACTGCATGAGTTAAGGAAATCATCGGATAAACAACACAGAACATGTGTAGAGAGTTTCATTTTGCGAACATATTTTCTTTTGAACTAGGTATAGTTTCACTAAAAAAATATTGTTATAGGCTAAAACCCAATGGCTCTAATAAATCCATTTAAAAACAATGGATTTATTGGAGCAATTGGCTTTTAGACTCTAACACTATATTTTCTAGTGGAAATACACATTGTCCAAAAGAGAATATCAAAATGAAACACAACATGGATATGTAGTTGTTTGTTTAGTGATTTCTTTAATTGTTCCAGCTACTTCCCTTGCCATAATTATTTTCTATATTTTTTACATTATTTGTCAACTTTTTTGCTTAGAGTCATTCCATACTTCAATATAAATATGTAGTACCATTGTAATGAACCTAAAGTTAAAGAACAATAAAATGATGTTGATGATCGTGGTTCTATAATTCATAAAAAAAAGTTGTTTGCCTTTAAATAAAAATGAAATCTTTTCCTATGAAAGATCGTGTTTCTTTCAATTTGACTAAATTCTGGAATGCATAGATTAGAGGGAGTAGAGAAAACATAACACAAAATAGAGAAAAAAAAAATACATAAATTTGAAATTGTGAGATTGAAATAGTTTAAAAGGCAACCTTTAATTGTATCAACAATAGAGAGTGTGTTACCAATGACAGATGTGGAGTCACGTAACAAAAAATCTCCATAACATTCCACACATCATTACATTACATGGATGGAATATTAGCATTTGTTGCACCCTATTTTTATAGCCAACAAAAATTACACCAAATTCAACTTGCATGGTGAATAATAGCTAAATGAATTAGTCAAATATCACCAACAATAGCTAAGTGAACTAATCATATTTGACTGATTCATACTTAATTGGTTTATGATATTTTGTTCCTAATTAATAGGTTAGTTTCTAGATAAACCACCCTATTTTGATTCCAAATTGATAAGCACTACCCCACTTTTAGCTTATAATAAGTCTATGAGAAAACGATAAATATAAAGCGCTTGTTTAAAAATATGGTGGAAGTTTAAATATTTTTTATATAAAAAATGCACAATAAAGTTTTTAATTGAAATTATTTTAAAAAATATCTAACATATTTTGAGATATATAAATTTAAAATTTAAAAATAATAAGGGACAAAATAAAAAATTCATCTTAAATCTAGCGACAGGTATAATATTAATTAATAAATTACATGGTGGGGATAACATTAGCGGCACGGAGGAGCGAGAGTTGACCAGAACCAACGAAGGAGTAAGCAAGAGAAAGGTGACTGTTGATCGCAAGACCTACAGCGAAGTTATCAACGAATTCATGACACTTGTATGGAACAACTTCTCAATAAGAAGCATGAGTTAGGGCTTGTTTCTTGTTTTTAAAAAGTGTAGCCTATTATTTTCTTATCAAATAAATATTGTTTGTCATAAATTTTTTTACATAACATGCCTTTTAAAATATCTTGATTGGGGTGGAGAGATTTTACCAGCGATTTATATAGGTCGACATAGCGCTTGACCTATTTTGGTCCTAGAGTTTCCTCTCAAGAGTTCTACTAAAAATATCTTGAGATTTTTATAGGATATGCCAACAAACCTTTTTAAATTCTACTTTGGTTAATTTTTATTCCTCGGTCATTAACCGAATAAAGGCTTTCATATCTAATTGGAGGCATTACAAATGTGTTAATCAATTAACCGTAATCTAGTAATTAATTAACCCATCAAAAAACACTCATAATTGATTAAATAGATCCTCAATCAATTAAGTACGCGTATAAAAAAAATTTCAGGTGTTTTTGTAAAATATTTAAGTCTATGTGTTTAGGTGAGTAATCACAACAGAAACAAAATGCAGAAAAGTAAACTGCAGAAAATAAAGAGATGAACTTAGAGAGATTGCACCAGAGATTTATACAATGTTGGTTGAATGTTGGCCTAATCCTGTCCCTAAGAGGTCTTTTTGAGATTTTCTCTATAGACTTTGAGCTTTTAAGAGGTTATGCCCATAGACCTTATTACAATCAGATCTTGATTTTTTAATAGGCTTATCCCCATCCAAAAGACAGCTTTTACCTTAGGCTCTACTATCGAATCAATTAGTGATTTATGGTTGATCTCTTTAACCAAAACAAGACTTTTTTCGACAAAGCTTAAGAAACCAATCACTTATATTTTACCACAAGTTGATCTCGAGAACCAAAAACTCGATCTCTTAAAGGTATCATACCTTTAAGAATTTAAATGACCAGTATGACACTTACTAAAACATCTCCCTCACAAGCTTCACTTAAAAGCACTTAGGGAACCAAAAGAGGAATACGAAAATTTTCAAGGAGAGGAAGAAGATAAGTTCCAAAGAAATATAAAATCAATGGAAAGTGGCATGGTTTGAAGTGAGGAAGACCCTCCCTTATATAGTAGTTGGAAACAACGAGAAAAGAAACGATCGATATGCCAATTTTATTATCTAATCGATTCGCAAAATGCTTTAATCGATTAGAAAACTCTATTTTAATCGATTGTAAAGCCCATTTAGAAAGGTTTGGATATAGAGTCGTTGCAAGTCTTAAATGTTCTATCTTTGTTGATTTCACGAACGATCATCAATCTTCTAACCGATTATGCAAGTGGCACAATTGATTAGATATATGAAAAAGTTTTGCTAATCGATTTGCACACATATTTAATCGACTAGATAGTTAGAACAGGTTTTAGATAGATTTTTTGTTACTTGTATTTGGCTTAGAAAATTATTTTGAAGTTTCTGTGAGAGTTGCCTTGATACTGTTAGGTTACTATGTTATTTTTACAGTACTTAGTTCACTTGGATTGACTGACTGACATGATTTGACGAGTTTTCACACTTTTTATTAGAGTAGCTTCAAGATTTTGTTGGATATTATCTGTTTGTATAAGCATTTGATCTTAAGGTATCTTATATGATGCTTTGGTTATTATCGATGGTGATAAGCTATTGTCATGTGTTGTTGTCATCAAAACTTTTAAAATAAGCTCTTTCAAAGTCAGTAACCAAGTGACAATTGATTATGACATGTATGACAATCGATTGGCGTGTTTTAAAACATCAAGTTTCTTTAATTTTCCAAAACTTTCATGAATGAAAACATGACTAAATAAACTTCTAAAATCTTAGATGATGTGAGATACTTGAGCACTAAATGTTTAACCACTAAATTAATTTGCCACAAGCACCTCGATCAAAATAATATTTCCATGGCTTAGCACATGAATAGATGATTTAAATCTTTTTCTTCTTTGATCTCTCTTTCATGATAATATTCTTTTGTTTTCGTCAAAGCTAATGATGACAAAGACGATGAATATCTTCACGTAACCAACAATAATAGAGTGAGTTATTTCTATCTTAATGGAGTCCTACTAATCCATAAGTTCACTCAATCAATGGAGTTCTTAGGACGACAACCGTTGTAATAATTAAGAGAATAAATAACCTCCAAAGAGAATGTTTATGATTATGACACAACTAATAGAGAGTGGTTAAATTATTAAAGGATTCAAGAAGCTATAGCTACAACAATATTAATACAGAAAATTAACTGCAAAATTAGTAATTAAAGGATCAATAGAACTTTTTTTAAACTAATTTTGTGTTATGATTTCTAAAAATGTGAGTGAATATGTAATTATAGCACAAATGCAGAGTTGTTTTGTTGATCGCCATCACTACTTCTCTACATATTTTAGGAAATTAAAGTTTTTTTTTACAATTTTATTGTTCAATTCACTTTTGAAAAATTAAAGTAAATGTATCCAAACATAAACAATTTTATAATCATCTCACTTATACATAAAATCACTTTTCCAAAATCAATTCATTCAAAAATTAAAAGTTTGTCATTGCATAACTAAACTTATACTACAACTACTATTACACTTCCATTTCTCACAAATCACAAGCTATATGACTTAGAACTAGTAATACACTTAGTATCCATTTCTCACAAGTCATAAACTAACTAAGACTTTAAACTAGTACAACACTCAACATCCATTTCTCACAAATCATAAACTAACACAAACTTAAAACTAATACTTTGGGAGGCATAGTTCCATGGGTATACTAGACAATAAATAAATAACTAGTTACAACAATCGTCACAGATATTTGTGTTGTTGTAAGGCCCGAACCATCAAGGAAGCTGCAGAATTTTATGCATCTTTCACTCGAGATTTTTCCGTCTCCGGGCAGTTTGAGTATAACAGCCGGAGTAGTTATCTGAACAGCATTGACAAATATTTTATCCTGAGGAGTACCTTCATCTTTTTCAATGATGTCAAACATTATAAAGAAGTAAGAAATCAGTTTAAAGCTTGACACAAGCAAATCAACTTAAAGAACAAATTAAAAATAACAAGGAATATCAATCAGGTAGTAGAAAATATCAACTCTCCAAAAACAATTATTGTGGCAGACTAGCCGTGTTTACCTGTATACCAGTTTAGGCCACTTTTTCGTCCCACAAATGGCGTATAACTTCTGTTTTGCAGCTTCAACTTCAAAGGTATCATCAATATCGACACAACAGTCAGGCATCGTGGTAGTGGCAGGTAGTAAGCGTTCTAGTTTATGCAAGGCAGCCTTGGCAGCTTCAAGTCTTGCAATGTCCTTTTGATCTGAGGAAGCGGATGCAACCAACTCTCCGTCAACATAGACATTGGCAATGATTTTGGCATTATTTCTGTGTTGTTCTATGTCAACTTTTTTACCATTCTTTTGGCAGATCTAGTAAAGCATTGTCACCGGTTGTGGTTTTTGTTCCAAATCTTGCAGTGTAATTATCAGCTCCAAAAGACCTCTTATTATCTGCCAACAAAATATTACAAGCATGAATAATGCATAAACTCCTCTAACCTATTTACAAATGAATAAACAAATCTAAAAAGTTTAGAAATAGCCATACCACCCATTATTTTTTAAGATCAAAATCCACGTCAACATAAACAGCAGCAGCAATAGACTCGATAATATCAGCAAGAATCTTCTGAGCTTTCACCGATCCACCATACTTAACAACAACACCATCATCCTCAGAATCAACCGCTTCAGCAAACTCGTTAATCATATCAACAATAGAAAGCGTCTTATGACGTACATAACGGTGCAGACCATTACGAACGGCAGCGCGAGAGCGAGTTTCTCATTGCTAACATTAGTAAAAACATGCCACATTTGCATAACCACCATCATTTATTGTATGCTTCAAACTTCAAACTATTAGTAAAAACATTAAACATATAAATTCATCAATATAGATTCATTGTTCTCTAACTTTAGGTTGATTACAATGGTACTATCTAAATTGTAGCATGGAACTCGTAAAGTAAAAAAATAAAGTAAAAAAGTCAAAAATAACATGACAAGGAAGCAACTAACAGCTAAATAAATCATTAGACAAATCCATTTTTGTGCTCCATTTTAATATATTTTTTTGAACAACATATATTTCCATTGAAAATACACGGTTAAATTTCAAAATTCAATAGTCCCATAAGTCCATCAATGCAGTTTTGAAAGTTTTCTTTTGGACATTTAAACTTTTCAACAATGTCATTGACGAACAATTGGGAGATATCAGATTTTGACCTCTAACAGTGCATTTTCCAATAGAAATATACATTGTTTAAAAGAAAATAGTAAAATTAAGCACAAAATAGATCTATCTACACATCTCAGTGTTATTTGT
Source organism: Vicia villosa (assembly GCF_029867415.1). Classification (NCBI taxonomy): domain Eukaryota; kingdom Viridiplantae; phylum Streptophyta; class Magnoliopsida; order Fabales; family Fabaceae; genus Vicia; species Vicia villosa. The sequence continues at coordinate 131,540 of NW_026705791.1, read as the reverse complement.
TTACTGATTTTTTTAACTGCAGAGACTACTTTCCTTTCTCGTGTTATTTTTGATTTTTTTTAAGTTTATTTTTGATTTTTTTAATTTAAGAGTCATTTCATGCTTCAATATAAATCTCCAGTACAATTATAATGATCATAAAGTTAAAGAATAATAATTTTATATTGATAACTTATTTATTTCATGTATTTACAAATAGTTTGATCTTCAAAATAAATTTTATTAATTTTCATTTAAAAAATAAAAGTTGATTATTAACTTTCTATTAAAAATAAATTAGAAACATAATAAATTTTAAAATGAATTATACAAAATATGTTTTTTAAAAAAAAATTAGTTTCTCTATGATTTTTTCGAAAATACCTTTTTAGATGCACTGTGATCACACCAAAACACGCTCCAACTTTTTTTTTAAACCAAAAGAAGAAGATATCATTAAACAAAAAGAGAAGACAAATTACACAAGGGGGATCAAACCAAGACCCCTTAATGACAAATCCTAAGTCTAGGGATAGACGACTTGTCTAGCAACTAATTAAGAGATGTATCTCCAGACTCACTCTATCAATTTTATTTCTAATTTAACAACTTAAGGATAAGTCCGAAAGAATACATTCAAATTTGTGAAATGCATAACCACCATCATTTATTGTATGCTTCAAAGCTTTAGTAAAAACATTAAACATATTAATTTATCAATATAAAATCATTGTTCTTTAACTTTAGGTTTATTACAATGGTATTATCTAAATTGTAGCATGGAACTAGTAAAGTAGAAAAATAAGGTAAGAAAATCAAAAATAACATCACAAAGAAAGCAACCGCAGCAGCTAAAATTAATCATCAGACAAATCCATTTTGTGCTCTATTTTAATATTTTTTTATTGAACAACATATATTTCCACTGAAAATACGCGGTTAGATTTCAAAATCCAATAGTCCTATAAATCCACCAATGCAATTTTTAAGTTTTCCTTTAGGCAATTAAACTTTTCAATAATGCCATTGACGAGCAAATGTTGGATTTATCAGAGGTATTGGATTTTGGCTTCTAACAGTGTATTTTCCAGTAAAAATATACATTGTTAAAAAGAAAATAGTAAAATTGAGCACAAAATGGATCTATCTACCAATCTCAGTGTTATTTGTTTAATGATTTTTTTTTAACTGCAGCGACTACTTTCCTTTCTCGTGTTATTTTTTATTTTTTTAAGTTTATTTTTTATTTTTTTAATTTAAGAGTCATTTCATGCTTCAATATAAATCTCCAGTATAATTATAATGATCATACAGTTAAAGAATAATAAATTTATGTTGATGAACTTATTTATTTCATGTATTTACAAATAGTCTGATCTTCGAAATAGTATGTTAAGAAGAGAGTGTTGCATCATAGATAATATAAGTTTTAGACAGTAATCTTGTAAATTACCTTCAAGTAGTGCAGAGTGCAGCCCTGTTATATTATATAATACTAGTAAAGCAAAAGCATACGATGCACATGCCCGGGGACTAATCTGCAGCTGTATGAAAATAGGTTAATCACAAAGCTGAAATCACATAGCAGAATCAACTAAAAGATAACTATATATAAGTTAAATTACATCAATTATCAAATTTGAAGGAAAAGCTAACAGCCATTATAGGAGTTTAAATGTCAAACCTTTGGAGGTTCATCTCATCACATGTTATAAAGTGATTTATGGCTCCAGCAAGTAGACCAGTACCGTCTGAAAGGAGAATGAAACATGTATTACACATGTTAATGATTTAGACATTTCATAAACAATGAAGAAACTGTGATTTAGGGCTTGTACCAAACGCTTCTTTGAAAATTTAACCTAAATTTAACTTTTTTATTAAATAAACAAAGTCAGATTTATATAGATAAAAACTAAAGACTTTGTTGGTAGGATTGACCTATTCTCATTCTTAATTCTTAATTGTGTGATTGTTGGTAGGATTGACCTATTCTCATTCTTAATTGTGTGATTGTTGGTAAATTTGACCTATTCTCATTCTTAATTGTGTGATTGTTGGTAGGCCTAAACATTTTAGTAGATCGAAAATTCAGTAAAAATATTTGGAAACAATAACAACATAATTCGTTTAATATAAAATAAATAAAGGTTGATTATTAATTTCACTAATAAAAAGAAATAAAAATTGAAAATAATATTAAAATGTATTATGGCTTTGAATGGTATTTTTTAATTTATATTTTATAAATTATAACCTACAAAACATTTCAATGATGAAGCTGACATTTAACGTAGATGTCTACAAATATCTTCCACTTCTCAACACAGGAGCTAACCTAAAAATATTTAGCTCAATTTCTTGAAAAGACTACTTGTGCGTCACATCATCATAAGCCTTGGGCAAAACTGATTTGGGTCATCCACCTGTCTAATGTGGGATAGGCCCAACTAATACCCATTGCATATATACCATATGGTGAACAACAAAAATGTATGACTTTATTTAAAACACACTTTACCTCGTATTATTCACAAACATACTTGAGCATTATAGTGCTAACCTTGCAGCTCCACCCCACGTAACCGCACTACACCTGCGCCTATAGCAAGTTATTTCCTCTATTCTTCTGGCGGGGACAGATGGCCCTCTACTCTTTCGTCGGGGGCAGATGACCCTCTGCTAGCTAGACATCCCGGCCAATAGCTAGTTTCGGGCAGTCTCCCAAGATTCCTAAACATACTCATAGAATCCTGGCAGTCACGCATTTTGGGCCTAGCTCTGCGATCCAACCCAAAGATGTGGACTAATGTAAAAACCCTTTCATTTGAGAGGGCCAGGTAACACAATTTCAAAACCTTGAATCACTAAAACGTATTTGTGCTCCTACTTACTTGATCGTCGGAGTGCCTTGTAGGTACACCCCTTCCTCCTCATCATCACCAACATTGTACAGACGTCCCTGGCCCATCTCTAGTTCTGATAAGCAGGTCAGATCAGTGTCGCCGACTGTGGAAATTATTTCCTCTCCCCGTCTTCTCCTCCTCAGCGAATAAAGACCAAAGAAATTTTCAAGAATCGCATTATGGCCAGTCACGACGATGACCACAATGTTTACTCCACCGTTCTTTATCTCGAGCGCAAATCCGACCTCGACCTCGCTAATCTCTTCTTAGAGGACGTAGTCCCCCATAAACAGGATGGTGATACTGCTTCTCCTTCCTCATAAGGTGCTCGCGACCTTGGCTCCCTCAATGATATTATAGAGGGATGTGGTGTCTACTACGATATACTTTACCTTTATGGTTTTGGCACTTGCACCCGAACCAAAATATTGTTTCGAGGATGATATGACCTCTAACCTGCATCTGTTCGCCCCTATAGACCGATCTAAGACCCTTGAAAAGATTCAATGTTCTAGGGATCCATCATGAGCCCCTTAAAGATGCTCTATAATAGGATGTCTAGAGAAAATCATCTTAACATGAGTAGACATATAATCCTTTTGAAACGCATAATTGTTAAACTTCTACTCTTTTTAAACTCTCTGCCTCTTTCACATTCCAATATCTTCTTGTCTATCCTTCCTGATTTTTTCATTAGTCGAGTCAGGTCGAATAGTAACTATAATCAATTCATATTATTTTTCAACTATAAGTGTTAATAACAATGCGTCTTTACGAGTTGAAAAAATCTATAAAAAAAATAATTCATATATTAAACCAACTGATCTTAAATATACTTCTGCAGTAGTAAACACCTTAATATAATTCACAGACAATTAGTGTATTATAACATCATCCTACATAGCTTAATTTAAGAGAAGAAAAAAATAAATTCCACATACTTCAATTTTTGGAAATGTCGTAAACTTCCAAAATATTCAAAAACTGCTGTATTTTTTATTTTTGATTGAAGAAATAAAATGTTTATTACATTTCAGATATTTCAAAAAAGTGTAGAAATAAAGGCATTCCGGAAATTTGACTAATTTTAAAGATAAGAAAAAATATATTTTTCTTAAAATTGTACTCGTCTCAACTCGTGCTAAATGTTTTGGATTTTAGTGTATATTTTGCATATTTCAAGATTTTAGGAGAAAAAAAATTAACTTTCGGATCAAATATGGAGTAAAAAGTGGGAAATAATAAGATATATTGAGAACAATAATTTTTTTATGGGGTATGGAGTATAATTAGGGAAGTGCCTAGAAGATTACTCTTTTATTTTAAGCTCAAAGACCAAATTTCTCGTTGCAATTATTTATAGGCTTAAGTTAGCTTTGGACAACTAAGCCCAACGTTTACACCCTTATTAGGAGGATTTATCATGACACTCTTCCTATTAAATCTAACACCCCAATTTTACATATTGAAAAAAATGTTCTTTCAATTATGTATTCCATCTCAAATTTATATTTGGTTTAAAAAAATTTACTTTCAAAGAAGTTATAAAAAGTCAAAAATCCGGTTGTACATTTAAAAAATACAGTTTACTGATATAAGTCAAAATTTCATGTTTTTATCGGATATTTAAAAACCTGATTTCAATTTTTACTATATTTTTAAAAATCTAATATGTTTTTTTATCGATTTCTTTTAAATATCTTGTAAAATGCGAATAGCACATATATTTGTAAACTTATAGTGATTTTTAAGATATTTTGAAAATTTGATATACCGTATTTTAGCCCTCTTCTAAAAAATATGGTAGTTCAATACAACATGCTTTTGTTATTCGCATCTCAGGTGAATGTTTTTTTACCGGTTTTACTTAGTTTTTCACCATTGATGTTGTATGTTTTACTTACAATTGTTTTTATCTTGTAAAATATTTAATCGACTTTTGGTATTTTTTATATAAATCATTCATTATATGTTTTAATTGATAGACATTTCTCTCCTGGACCGACGTGTTATCATGTGCATAATTTATTGGGAGATAACATGTTATTATTATTTTTATTATTATTTGTTCTAATATAGCAAATCAGCTCAAAGGAAGAAAAAAATAAATTGATTATGGCCTGGGAGGAGGAAACTATAAGAACTAGAATTCCTTTGAAGATACTTTTAGTATAAAATGTAAATATCCATTTATGTTGAGATCTGTGTCAAGCGACAGTGCATGGAAGATAACGGTTAGATATGGTATTCATAATCATGAACTAGCAAATAATTTACTGGGTAATGACATATTAGGCCGTTTAAAATCTTATGAAAGAGTTTGTGAATGAAATGACCAAATACAACATGACGCCAAGGTACATAGTTGCCGCTTTGAAAGATAGAGATCATAATAACCTAACGAGTATAACAATGTGTATAAGGCAATATCTATATATTCGTCTACCATCATAGGTCCATCCATGGAAATGCAACATCTGTTAAAACTAATTCATGATGAGAAATACACATGTTGAACCAAAAACAAGGAGGAACCAAATGTTATTAATGATATATTATGGATAGATCCTGAGTCTGTGAAGTTATTAGATTTACTGACATATCAATGGTTAGATTCTCTTGGCTAATGATTGGTTGGCTTGTAACCAATTTGACCTTATATAGACGTTATAGCATAACGAATGAGATAACGATACTACTAAAAGATTCTTCTTCTCCATACAAATCTCTTTTATTTACTTTGCATCATCGAATAACATTCTTAATTATTATTATCTCTGAGTAGGGTGAGGATATTGCTCGCTATCTCCCTAATAGCCAAAAGGTTTGTATCAAATTAAGTGTATGTGAGTTATGTTTAATGATGAAGAAAAAAACAGATGCATGAAGAAGAAAAAGAAGAGAGAGTGCATGAGGAAAAACAACACCAAAAGCTAGAGAGAGGGGAGAGTTTCTATACTTGATTGGCTTTTTAATTTGAAATAATATTTGAAATTTTACTAGATTTATAAAGAGAAACTCTAACCCCACCCCTTGGATCTTTTATCCTCCATGCGTGCTTCCAAAAATACCCCTCTGCTTTCGTAGATGTACATCCGGAAGCACCTTTTTTTTACATTTGCATAAATATGTTCCAGAGATGCACATACGAAACATTTCGTAAGTACATCTACGAAATAAATCCATAACCAGGAAACCAAAAAAACAACATTTGTAACGAGAAAAGAAACATTTTTTAAATTAAAATTGGTCAGTATTACATCGATAATTCTAATAGAAAATTAAATATTACATATCAATAGCCTGGTGGACGCTTGTACATCTCTAAAATTATCCTGACCGTTCTTTGGATCGTTGCTACGAACTCGAGTGAGATTTTCTTTTCAAAACCTTCATACGTTCGCCACATCGCCAAAACATCCGCTTGATTCTTGAGCTCAAAGTTGTTGTAAACGAAACGACGTTCCCTCTGTCGTCAAATGAAGGTAACTGATACTCGAGCTTCACAACCTTCCGTTTGTCACTGTTAGGTAGGCGGTATTGGATTTCTTCGATGATATCTTTGAGCGAGGTGTGTTCTTGCACTTTGATTGTCCACCTGGGTGTTCTGCCGTCGGAGTAGGAGACACTTGCGACATGACAACGGATGTTGTACTCATATTGAGACATTTTTGTATTTGTGTGAAAGACAACATTAGAAACCCCAAATTTATAGAAGATCTAGGTGAATATGGACCACACATTCTCTGTAACAGAATGTTCTGTAGGTATATCCACGAAAGGATGCTAGATGTTTTGCTTTCGTAGTTGTACCTACGGAAAAAACCCATAAATTTCCAAATAAGAGACTTCCGTAGATACATTTACGGAAGTTTCCCTGTTAGTTTTTTAACAGAACATAGTTAAATAGCAGTAGCAGTAGGGAAATAAAATACAAAGTAAAGAGTGCAATGTTATAATTGACAAAAATTATGATATTGAAATGTTAAAAGCGTGCATATATTACACTTTGAAACTAGAAAATACATCAAACGAATTGTCACCGGCTAAATCTATTGGTGGTTCCAGTTTTGACTTTTTCTTATTCGATTCTTTTTCGAAGTTGTTTAATCTTTTGAATTCGCTCATCCTATCAACAAAAACACCCGGCCACATCTCGACATCTACGGTATGATGAAGCGTCCATTCCGGTAATGTAGGTGATATGGGGCATCCCGATATGAAGCGTCGATTTTACAAGTCATCCATTACACATGATGCGATCATTTGAATTTGTAGGCGGTGTGGTGCGGAGTGGGAAAAAGGTTTCCGAAAAACCATAATGCGTTAAGTCAATGCACACCATATCATAGGCGCATGCAATAAGATGTTCCATTTTCGAGAATTTTATCCATTTTGACACAGGTGCGTAAGCGCCCATCCAAGGCACAAGAACTTCGTTAGCTGCTTCAAATTTAACTTCCTCTCCATATAACCGGGTATACGAGTATTTATGTGTCTTCAACTCTTGGATGACTTGATGACAGACAAGTGTATGACTACCCTCTCCATTACCAAGCAACGCCGAGACGGCTCAGTAACCGCAATTACCATTCCCCTGTAACATCTACGATCTGCTCGATGTAAGGGTGCATAAAAATTGGCATCTCTTTGATGAATGGAATTTTTGGCGGAATAAGCATCTCTTCAATGATTGGAATTTTTAGTGGGATATGTGTCAGAGCCGGTTTGCTTATGTGAGCTCCTTTGTTTGAACTTTTTTGAGATTTTTGAAATTTAGGAGTCCGTGAGTCGGGAAAAAGTTTATCGACATGCTCACAATACGAAGCAGCACGTGTAGTCGAGTTTTCATCCGATGTAGGCTTCAATTTCTTCAGAGCATCCTTTGTCTTAACCGGTTGAGAAGGCGTTTTCATGTCGGTTGTTTCGGGATATTCAATCTTCCGCAATTGTTCTTTGATGAGAAGTTTCATGTTGTTATCGGCCATCGAAAACCTCTCTTGTATCACTTCCAATTAGGACGGAATAGAGATATTCAATTTTTCTCCATCGATGCAACCATCATAATTAAAACTAAGTCTTTTCCAATGAGGGATAACTTCGTTCATTCATATTGGCTCACCTAGTCTCACTTTTTTAGTAATAACACAAGCACACAGGAGACCATACGTTCTAGTAATAGTGCAACCACACTTTACACTATCAGAACCAACAGTTTCACCTCGCTTGGCCTCGTGAAAAATAAAGTTTAACTCGGCCCGAGACACATTTCCGATTAATTGAGAATAGAGAATATTGTCCCTAAATTGATGTTCCAACACCGTAATGCTCCGACCAAATATGGTTTGTATCTCATTATATTGGTTTTTGATCATGAGATTTATGGTGTCTCAATCTCGACACAAGTCACCCTTGCTATTAGTTAATCAATTTTTCAAAATAGCATGTATCGATTCAACTCTATTGGTGGTTGCATTTCCAAGGTGTCAGACATTATCAGTTCATGCACATACAAACTTCTCCTTCACCTTATCAAGAATGGTGCTTTCAACATATTTCAATAAATCAGGATAATTTTCACACACTTTTCGAAATTGAATGAAGGAATCGGCGTATAATTATTTTGTCAACGAATTTACAATATGATTCCATGTATCCATTATTCGTTCAACAATCACACCGAGCTTCACCGATTTTCCACCTTCGGTATCTACTTGTTTCGTCCCGACCACGAATTTAACCTTACTTCTCACATTACATGTTATGTGATATCGACAAAGTAATGCATTAGAAGAAGGAATTACCTTTGCCACCGCATTCATCAAAGCGGTATCGCAGTCCATAACAATTGCCTTGGCATCTCGACTTGTTCCTTCAAAAGTGACTGACACACCTCTAATGTCCACTTAAAATTATCCTCTTTTTAACACTCCAAAAAAGCAAAACCAACAGCGTATGTCTTCTCAGTGGATGTAACACCGACCATCTCAAATAATGAAAGTCGATACTTGTTGGTCTTGTAGGTATAATCGAGAAGGAGCACTGTCGAAAAAGTGTTGAACAACTTTATCGAATCCGGATGAGTCCAAGAAATATCTCGAACCGTAACCCCATCGTCGCAAGCTCTATAGTGCGAGACGTATTTGTTATCATCCAACATCCTCAATAGTTGTTGCATCTCACTTCTATCTCCCCTAACCGCCTTATTATTGTGGTACCAGATGTTATACACTTGCCTTATATTTGATATGTTGTCGGGTTCATTTCGTTTCAATGTGGAAAGTATATTTTTTGGTTGGACAAGATTCAAGGACATGTCATTAATACATGTCTTCTCTTCCGGATTGAGCCGACATACACTAGGATGACCTTGTAATTTTCCACACATGTCATGGTTTTGCAAACCACAAATAACACTAAAAATCTCCATTTTTGCTAGCCACCATGTAACCACGAATTTTAAACTGACACTCGCATTTTCTAGTACTCGTGTCATCTCTTTTAAACTTCCTTAGAGGAGGATGGTATTTCCCACTTCTTTCACACAACATTGTTACGAAAGAGTTTCCTTTTGCCATACCATTATCCGATATTCCTATTACTGCACTGAAACCAAGGTTAGTTGCATTCTTACGAATCCATGTGAGCATGCTTTCCCGGTCATCAAACTCTTGCTTGTTATTAAAGTCACCACCGACATCTACCGCCTTTACGACTACCCCTTCAACATTTGGAGAAACATCCGCTAAAGGAACTAATTCTCTTGAGATATTATTGGGGTGCACCATACCTATTCGTAACCAATAACGCAAAATTACAAGACTGCTGAAATAACAACACAGACATGTTCTGTAGATGCACCTTCGGAAGGTGTTCATCTTCAACACGTTCCGTAGATGTACCTACGGAAGCAACGTAACTTTTTGCAGAAAAATGATGCATAATGTGAGTAATGCAATGGATAAAGATGGCTATTTACCATAAATTCAGTCTTCTCTTGCTCCCTTTGATTTGTTGCACCAAAAAGTTAGAGCTTTTGAGTGGAAAATGATATTGATGAAGTAGGGTTTTTTATGGTGGTGAGAGTGAGTGTTGAAGAAGAAATGTAACAATGGGGGAGTGATCATGCTGATTCAAACTATACCGGATACTTTTGTAGATACATCTACGGAATATTCTGGCTCTAAGCCATTCCGTAGATGTACCTACGGTACAATCCCTGAACTGAATTTATGTATATTTTTTTCCAACATACACTAGTTTAAAATGCTTCCGTAGATATACCTACGGAAAAAACTAAATTTTTTTATAAAAAAAAATGCTTTCGGATATACATCTACTGAAGCAGAGGGTATAATTGAAATTTCGCTAGATGACTAAGAGATTCAGGGGATGGATTGAGATTTTTTCTTTATGAAGCATGTCAGTGAATTTGAAAATTTTAAAATAATATTAAAATCTTATAAAAATTTTGAATAGTTTTGATTACCAAAATTATAGGGATACACCATAATTTCAAGAATAAATTCTTGGACAATTCAAATATATGTATTAGATTGTTTAAAAGGTATTTCACTTGAACCATAATATTTATCATATGTATAAAAATAATTTATTCGAAAATTATTGCTACTTTAATTTCTAATGAAATTTTAACTATTTATATTTCAATCGTACAATCTAATTAATTAAAATTTATTTTAATTAATGTTATATAAATTACTTTCAAATTATTATTGTTTACTTTTTATTTATAACAGTAAAAATAATTAATATTAAAATACCTATTGAACACAATTTAAAAAGGTAGTAAATAATGTTGAAAGGTTAGGGTGTAGAGTTGGATATGGAAAGTACGAGAACTCTAAACATTTTTTAAAGTGCAAGTTTTTTAGTCAAATTTAAAACTATGGTTTGCAATGACTAAAAATTTCATGCATTCACACTACTATAAAAAGAAGATTTATCATTGTTGGAGAAGGATTCCATGGTGGTCCGTGGTAACGAATGGTGTGGTAGTATGTGTCATCTTTACCACTACGGGCTAATAGTCGTGATAAAAACACAATAGTGTGTAACATATCACTATGGTTGTATAAATCAATTGTAATAATAGGTTGAGCTCAGGAATTCGATACCCAACGCTAACATTTTTCCAGATTTCTCAATATTTCACTACAGTTGTTACTTCTAATCATAATGAAAGATGAAGGGCACAATATTTCACTGCAGTTATAGATACCAATCGTGGTGATATGCTCACTTGAGTTTATTATACCTTATGTGAAATGCTTATTTCATCAACTGTTCACTAACCGTATTATTTTTTAATTTGATTTAGAAATCAATAATATGACAAATTAAATTATATTTGAAGGACAAATTACTAATCAATGTTTTACGAGTTTTATACAACCCATTATTCATATTTTTCTCTTTGATGGTTAAAATTTGTTTCAATACTTCTAATTTTTCAACTAACACTTTCTTCTCTACTAGTTTATTCAACAAAGTATTAATTACTTTGCAGACAAAACTAGCAGTGAAGAAAGTGATAGCAGAAGAATTAGAAGCATTGAATCAAAGTTTAGCCTTTAAAGAGTAAGATATAGATAATATGCTGCAGAAAGCTCGTAAAATATTGATTAGTGTAAGTTATTTTCTAATATAACTTAATATCTCATTTTATTATTTTTAATTCAATTAGAAAGATTATATATATTTTGCGAAGGGTTGGTAAAAAACTAAAACCACATACGATATAATAAACTCATATTCTAATGGGCTGAACAAAATGAAAGTTGCAATGTACAAAAAGTAACATTAACAATAAAAATATCAACATATCTCAATAAAAACATCTAAAATAACACAAACAACAACATTCTTCAACAAAAACATAAATTTACCTTAACAAAACAACAACATAGCTCAACAAAAACAACAACATACCTAATAAATTGATCAATAAAAATAAGGGTTAAATATACAACACCCTCTTGTAATATTAGCCCCTGGTAAAGTTTCTCTCTAGCTGCCTACGTTACAGTCCACGTGGTATTTTCTTTTAATTTTTAATTATTTTTTAAATACACGTGGAATAAATTTTTAAAAACAACTTTTTTTAACAATATATTTTTGAAAATTTTTTTTATAATTTTGTTACTGTTTTTATTATGGGGGTAAATAAATATTCGCTAACATTACAGGGGTGTTGTATAAGTTTACACCTTCATAATAAAAACAGTTTTAAAATTTCAAAAAGAAAAGGATTTTTTTAAAAAAAATTAAAAACTAAAATTTCCACATGAATTTAAAAAATAATTTAAATTAAAAGAAAGTACCACGTGGACTGTCACATAGGCAGTTTGAGAGAATATTTGCTGCAATGTGGCAGTCAGGGGGTAATTGAACGAATTTAGATATTGCAAGGGATTACAATTTTTTTTTACCATAAACTAAAATCAAACATCATTAATATTGCAGGGGGTGTTGTATATTTAACCCTAAAAACAATAACGAGTTTACCTTAACAAAACCACAACATACCTCCATAAAAACATTAACATACTTAATAGAAAAATCTACAATAACACAAACAACAACATTTATCAACAAAAGTAACAACTTACATTTACATAAACAACAACTTACATTAAGAAAACAACAACATATACCTCAACAATAACTTAAACCCTTTACTTATCTCAACAAAAATAATAATATAAAGGAAAAAGCTAACATGTGCTCCAAGGGCACAAGTTAATAATCATAATATAAAAACTACAATCTCATCTTAACAACAAGAAAACAATAATCCTAGGTTGGATCAAGACAAATGTTTCACGTATATTTTGAACAAGAAAAACACGAAAAATATTTTGAATAACAACAATATCATAATTCATAAAATGTTTCACGAACATACCTTTCATTGAAAAGATTCGTGAAGAATGAAGACAAAGAAATGATCTATTTGTTTCCTCTTGTAAGGACTCGTGACTTATTTTCTTGATTCATACTAGTTGGAGATGTTATGTTGGAGTTTTGAGAAATTGGGATGAGGTGAGAGAAATCAGAGTTTCCCTTGAGCGCAATCTGATCGCAACTGATATAAGTTAGCTTTTATAGATAATATATTACATCACGGTTGATAAAAAGAACCGTGGTGAACTGCTATGATATTTAACTACGGTTGTTAATATAAACAGTGGTAAAACATATTTAATTTTTATTTGAAACTAAAAGTTAAGTCAACACATCCTTTTTTAACGAAAAAACATAAAATTGTATGTATTATGTTTGAAGTGTGTCACTACTTCACGTATCATAACGGTCATTTAATTGAACTGTGACTACGGAATTTAAAAAATAAATAAAAAGTGTTTCATAAATATATATTATTTTAGTTGGTTAAATTATCATAATAAAAAGTGTTACAAAATATACTTTTTATATCGTAATAAAAGTGTTACAAAAATATATTTTTTATAGTAGTATTAATAGGACAACATTTATGGTGGTTCTTATTTTTTTAGCAAGGAGATTTGTAATAAGTTATTTTTTTTTTGATACAAAGATGGGCCTAAGCCCAAAAGAAAGAAAAGATTACAAGAAAGAAACTCGAGAGCTTGCATCTCCCGAGAAATCCTTAGTTACAAGGGGAAGCAGGGAATCCGGACAATCTTGAAAGAAATGAGGTCTAGGATCATGAAGAGAACTCTTTTTGGCCATATAGCGTCTGCACATCTATTGGCCTCACGGAAGACATGGGTGAACTTCACAACTATATTCTCCGCAATAAGAATCTTTAAACTTCTAAGCAGTCCACTAGCTACTCCATTCTGACTACTCGTATCATTGAGCTTCGCAACGATGTTTTTGTTGTCTGACTGAAGCTCAATCCTATTGTAACCTTTTCCAATGGCAAATTTAGTACCTTCTAACACTGCCCACAGCTCTGCTATCTCACTGCTACAAATTCCAATATATTTTGAAAAGCCTCCTATCCAACAACCTTTGTCATCACGCATGACACCTCCACACGTAGCAACCAGGTTATGATTAACAGCGCCATCTACATTAACACAAATCCATCCAGGAGGTGGAGGTTTCCACATTACACTAGTGACTACTTGGTGCTGGGCAGTAATCACGCGATGCAGCGCTGCACTCGCTCCATATTCCTTGGCTTTCACAATCACCTGCAAATGAAGATTGTTCGGCATAACAAAGGATTCGTCATGAATCCTCTTATTTCTCCAATACCAGATGGTGTGGCAGGTTGTGGCCCAAATGTCACACCAATTGAGATCCTCAAAAGTGTTGAATTGCTGCAGCAGATTATCTTGAATCCAGTCCTGCATATCTAAGGAAAAGAAGTCATGCCATTTATCTGTTTTAACGAGATTTCTCCAAATAGTAGTAGCAGCTTGACAATCCCTCAAGGCATGAATCATATCTTCAGCCTGATTATCACAAAGATCGCACCATGGTGCACAGAGCATCAGCCTGTGTAAGTAGGAATTAGTGATTAGTCTCCCGTGATTCATCAACCAAACAAAGGATTTAACTCGCTCAGGAACTTGCAAATGCCAAATCTTCACCCAAATATCATCAACTGTTCCATGGTTCAGCCCTGCAAATAAATTATAAGCACTTGAAATGGAAAAAACATTATTGTTAGAGATCCTCCAAATGCAGCTATCATCCCCAAATTTTTCATGAGGAGGATGAATTGCCATTATTTCCCCAACTGTCCTCTGGTCAAACATCCTACTCAGGAGCGGCAAGTCCCATGAGTTAGTATCATCAACCAAATCTACCACATTTTCTAACAACAGAACTCCATTATGCCTATTTCTTATAGATTGGATCAAACCCGACTTGAGCCAGCATTCGTTCCAAATGTTAACATTCCTACCATTCCCAATTTCTCAACCTCTTGCTGCCTGAAGCATGGGCCAAACTTTGACAATATTCTTCCACAAATGCGAATCATGTGCCTTAGCAAACACTGAACCGCGACAGTCACTCCCTCTGCCATATTTGTTTCTCACAACCTGGCACCAAAGGGCATTACTACCTTCCATCATCTTCCACCCAAGCTTTGAGATGCAGGCTTGATTCATATGACATAAATTTCTAAGGCCCAAACCTCCCAATGCCTTTGGTTGAATAATTGTGCTCCAATTTACCGCATGAATACGTGTTTTATCCTCGCTATTGTAACACCCCTCTAATAACCCGCGGCATATAGACAATTATTAATCAGAGTAAACATACAAGAGGTGTCACATATCATAAAATAAATAAAGACACACGTCGGTACATATCATGCATTCACTGAAAACACCTGAGATTATAACTCATTAATCAATTCATGTTTTACACAGCGGAAATATTTCATCAAGTCAAACATCCATCATTAATGTATAAGACTACAAATAACAAAACAAAATAGAGTTATAATCTAACTCCAAAACAACGCGTTCCCAGTGTTACATCTACCAGAGCATGACACTGACACTATAACTAAAAACCGACTTATGAGCTAATCCTCACCAAGTCGCGCCGCTATCCTCAATCTGAAAAGGGCAACAAGTAAGGGTGAGTCTCATCACAGTTAACCAATGTTATTGCATCATAAATAATAACATTTCATAGTTATATCATTCACCCAATTGTTTCATATTCAGACAATCATCAACCACACATCCACAGATAAACAGACAAGTCATCATATAACGTATATAATCATGTTATAAAACAAATCATGCACATGTATGAAACTGACACTATGCATGTGGTACCAACATCACCAGTGGACATCATCCACCGACCGATCTATCATCATCCAGATACGGCCCTGCCAGCACAGATTCCACACAATGGGAATCTTGCCCTTCACTGCATCCTCTCATCTTTAGGATACAGCCCTCAACTATGATTATGAATGCATGCAAACACATATATATAACATACCAACATCATCATCTCACTATGAGTAGCATCATCTTTACTCATACATCATTATACATCATCATCATCAAGTATGTTCAAATATATGTACAATTGCATCATTCAAATAAAATCATATATTAATCAATCATACGATTTATCTCATCTTAATCATCATAAATCAGAAATCATTCCAAACAGATCAGCATTATAAGAGTTACTCATCACTGAACTCTTTAAATCACAAAACAACAAAACTTTGCAAGTCACGCTGGCCATACGCGTACCATACGCGTACCAGCAGAGTCAGAATTTCACAAAACACACACACCATACGCGTATCATACGCGTATGAGCAGAACCATTTTTCCACACAAAGCACAAGCATACGCGTATCAGCCTGCCATACGCGTACCTGCCAGTCACCATACGCGTACCATACGCGTATGAGCAGATGGTGCAACCTAATGCACACTTGGGGAGCGTATCATGCGCGTACCGTCCCCTCCATACGCGTACCGTACGCGTATCATACGCAAATGGGCAGCAGTTCACAGAAACCTGCAACTTACCCATTCGTCTTCCTCGCGATTTCACCTGTACAGCCTGCGATTTGGGTCTAAAAACCAAAAAATTTCAAATAATAACATCACACAATTCACCCAACAATCACAGTGTATGATTCTATAATCGAATTCATTCATCATACTCTAAATCCATTCAGTTATTAGGGATTTAACAGCCACAGATCCAATCTAAATGGTGAACACAACAGAAAATCCAGAATACAGAATCAATTATCCAAACAACACTCCTAATCGACATCACTATCCATAACACGATAATAGAGATTAAATGGAGAGTCTCCCCTTACCTTAGACAAGAGTTTTTGATCCTTGGTCTCTCCCTCTACAGCTCTCCTTCTCGTTCTTCGTGTTCTCAACCCTCTGTTCTTTCACGTTCTTTCTTCCTTCCCAAATCCAATTGTTTTATGAAAAATAATAATTTAGTAAAAAGGATTATAAAATCACCCTCCCTCTTTTACTATTTACTCACATGGCCCAAATGCCATAAACCATTATTTTCTATTATTTCCACAAAATCTTTATAATTCTAATTATTAATTCAATATTCCAATTAAATTAATAATAAAATTATACGGGTGTTACAATTCTCCCCCACTAAAAGAGTTTTCGTCCTCGAAAACATACCTCAGGTAAAAAGTTCTGCATAAGAGTCCTTCATCTGACTCTCTAGCTCCCAGGTAACATTGCCTTCAGCTGGTCCTCCCCAAGCTACTCTGACCAAAGCTATTTCCTTGCCTCGCAATTGCTTCAGTCTTCGGTCTTCAATCCTCACAGGTAAAGTCTCAACCGTCAAGTTATCTTTCACCTGTACATCATCTACTTGGATCACATGGGACGGATCCGAAATGTATTTCCTCAACTGAGACACATGAAACACATCATGCAAATTTGCAAGCATCGGCGGTAAAGCGATACGATAAGCCACTTCTCCCACTCTTTCAGAAATTTGGAATGGTCCAATAAAACACGGAGTCAACTTCTTTGACTTCAATGCTCGACCAATCCCCGTCATAGGAGTAACTCTCATAAACACATGATCTCCCTCTTGAAACTCAAGTGTTTTCCTCCTCTTGTCATGATAACTCTTCTGACGACTCTGAGAAGCCTTCATCTTCTCTTGAATCATTTTAATCTTCTCTGTAGTCTGTTGTACAATTTCTGGACCAATCACAGCACTCTCACCAGATTCGTACCAACACAACGGCGTCCTACACCTCCTACCATACAAAGCCTCAAACGAAACCATACCGATACTCGAATGATAACTGTTGTTGTAGGTAAACTCAATCAAAGGCAGGTAATTATCCCAAGTACCACCTTTTTCCAACACACAAGCACGCAACAAATCTTCTAATGACTGTATCGTCCTCTCAGTCTGTCCATCAGTCTGCGGATGATAAGCTGTTGAATGCAGTATAGGGCAAGCAACAAAAGAAAGATTTGGAAATATTGATCCGGGAATTATCGTCCACAGAGATGGAGAGATGCCATTCAATAGTTTCTATGATTTCGAGCTTTGGATTGAATGAGAAAAAAGTAAACAAAGATATAGACAGGAAAGAATAACGAACACATTCTTAGAAGAGAAATAACTTATCAGGAATGTTAATATATTCACTCTTCACAAACATACACTTACCAACCCGTTATACTCATCTATGTCATCACGTATCTCTCACATAAGCGTCCATCTCTGGAGCACAAACGAGATCATCTCACAACTAAGGTTATCTCTAACGCGAAGTCGTGAGAACATCCGTATTCTCGCGTCGGCGATCTCTCGCGCGCCGCTCAAACACGAAAGCATTACGTACAGATACAAACGGTGAATGCTAGCTCTAAATCTATCTCTAGAGTTCAGAACCAACAGATTATCATCCTAGATAAGGATTCAAGAAGTTTATCTCTAAAGCACCCTAAATCCCCAGCATAGAGCAAAAATCCAGGATAATATCAACACAGATTTGTAAAGCAAGTTAAATATAACATTATAATCGGTAAATATACATAAGATTCGAGTAACTATACAAACAAACCCAACACAAAAGAAATACACAGAGAATAGAAGAGATAAACCAAACATCTCGCGGTTTGTCAGCTCCGGTTGATGAGAAATCCACCTCCGATCTTCCAAGTGCATGACCCGGTGTTGTTTTCTAAGCTAATCCTAATCTAAGAATGAAAATGATGGAGTTGGAACCAAAAACTCTCCAAAACCATCCTAGAAATGTCCCAAATGAAGAAATATAAAGACAATTTCTGCTACGGCCGCTTAGCGGCCAAATCTCGCTTAGCGGACTACACGTATTACAAAAATATCAAGAACAGTAAACAGGCCTCCGCTTAGCGGCCAGAGTTGCCGCTTAGCGGCCAGGGAAATTTGGTTCGCCCCTGGAAAGCGCGCTTACACGCCGCTCAGCGGCGCTCTCTGCACAAAACTTGCTTATTTGATCCAAAATCGCGCAATCGGAGCCGTGCCTTCGACACTTTATTCCTCGAGGCTCCAATAAGCATGAATACCTATAAAAACAAAGGAAAAACTATTAAACGGTATATAAAACATATGAAAACTAAATAATGTGAATATATACACAAAAGTGGGGATTTTATTACAAAAACGGAATGAATAGAATCGATAAGTGCCACAATTATATACTCAAAATAACAACATTTTGGCACTTATCAAACTCTCCCCAACTTAAAACTTTGTTTGTCCTCAAACAATGTCAAATAAATCAAAGAATCAAAAGTAATAAACCAAAGAATCGTGAATCAACAAGTTTTGAAAACCAAAAACAAATGTATGGCTCAATACAAAAACGTATAAACAAAGTAAATACTTACCACTATCCTACAACGACAACATGTAAATGAAACTAATCCTAAGCACAAAAAGCATACAAAACATTCTAACACAATACATGCTATCTCATGAATCACACCTAGCAAAATTTCATCAATGGATGAAGAACACACAAAGGTGAAGGACTTTTAACACTCATCCAACAATCTTGCAAACAAAAGATTAAATTATGCATTCATCCAAAAATCACATTGAAGATATAAAAGCAGGAATCACAAGGACTTTTCAAGGTTGTAATGCGGCTTGGTTAACAAACAAGGGATATGTCCTAAGGCTAATCGAAACAAAAATTTGCCTAAACCTAAGGGAGTGATCAATCCACAAAGTCCTAAGCAACAAAATCTCGATTAAACTTACTCCTTAACCACAAGTTTCTCAAACCAATCACCATACTTATTAGCACAATTATTCGCTTCTCTTTTCTTTTTGTTTTTCAAAACTTTTTCACATTTTTTCTTTCTTTTTCTTTTCCTTCCTTTTCAATTTTTTTTTCTTTTCTTTTCTTTTTAACCTCATAGCAACAACCAAATAAGTACATAATCATTACTCTCCCCAACTTGAATTCAACCACACCATCATATGAATACTCCCTACTTTCTAAGGCAAGGTAAAAATTCATACCAAAAATTATGGTTGAGGGTTCAAGAAAACAAAGAATCAATCATCCATGCAAAAATGAGAACTAAACACTCAAAATAAGTATTTAGGAAAAACAACATGGACATTGACAAAAAGGCTCAAAAGGGTTAACAAATGATCACACACTCACAAGGTGAATTGACTATTTGGTTATGGTGGTTGTGCTCAAAATGAAACAAAATGCCTTGATCCTTTTCATGCTTTCATAAAATCAACATAAACAAAAGATTAAGCATAATAAAATCCAGTTAAAACAAAGATTGTGGCCTCCAGCATATGTAAACAATGGAAAGCTTCCTCACATTTATGGTTTGGGAACTAAAGTGATTCAATCAACGAGCAAGTAATGCAAAAGAATGAATGGTATGGTAATTGTACAAATGAAAAGTTTCCTAAACATGTTATGCTATAGAAAGCGATAAATGAGTACCTTGAATGATACAACTTCAAAAACAACATCCTACCATACATCCGCAAGTTGAAACACTCAAGCTTTGGAAAATCACCTCAAAAATCTTCGAATTACCGAACAAAATTTGAATACAAACAACCAAAAAAAGAATTAGAAAAATAAAACTAGTATCTATAACTACTTAGCCTTGGTGAAAGTGGGAAAAGGAGTGAACCAAGTGGAATGGGAACCCCACTGGTACAGAGAAGAAAAACAAAATTTTACTGTCATCGCTTAGCGGAGCTAGGCTCGCTTAGCGGATGACAGAAAAACCAGAAAAATCAGAACTGCACCAGCTGTTCAAATTTTCTTCCACTTCACCTAAATTCCTCTTAAACATAAAAATAAACAAAATTTACAACCGTTGGGGTGCCTCCCAACAAGCGCTTGTTTTACGTCGTTAGCTCGACGCCTTTATTGTTTCGGTGTTTGGAAAGTAGCCTCCTCTCGTCATGCCATGGTGACATCTCACCGCACAAGCCTAAAGAAAGTGTCCTAACCAAACACTCAACAAACGTTACGGGTACAAATATATAAAACAATTAAACGAACATAAAAACAAAAATATACAACCATATACATAAACAAACACATATGCACAAGTATGAAACACAAACAACTATTATCATACAAAAAGGTAAAGTTGGTGAATGTTGGATTCACAAGTTGAAAAGTGAAGATTTGTTATTAAAGAGATCATCCGAGATCAACATGTTTCACCAACATTCACCAACAAAAGTATACTTGTATGTGACATATACAAGTAAAACTATATGGTGAACATAAACAAGTAAGCATGTACAAGTAAGTATATATACAAGTGAAACTATACAATATATACAAAGCTCAAAACCACGAAAACTATTGCGATGCAATCACAACCATCCCCGGCAACGGCGCCATTTTGTTGAATGCAGTATAGGGCAAGCAACAAAAGAAAGATTTGGAAATATTGATCCGGGAATTATCGTCCACAGAGATGGAGAGATGCCATTCAATAGTTTCTATGATTTCGAGCTTTGGATTGAATGAGAAAAAAGTAAACAAAGATATAGACAGGAAAGAATAACGAACACATTCTTAGAAGAGAAATAACTTATCAGGAATGTTAATATATTCACTCTTCACAAACATACACTTACCAACCCGTTATACTCAACCTACGATACTCATCTATGTCATCACGTATCTCTCACATAAGCGTCCATCTCTGGAGCACAAACGAGATCATCTCACAACTAAGGTTATCTCTAACGCGAAGTCGCGAGAACATCCGTATTCTCGCGTCGGCGATCTCTCGCGCGCCGCTCAAACACGAAAGCATTACGTACAGATACAAACGGTGAATGCTAGCTCTAAATCTATCTCTAGAGTTCAGAACCAACAGATTATCATCCTAGATAAGGATTCAAGAAGTTTATCTCTAAAGCACCCTAAATCCCCAGCATAGAGCAAAAATCCAGGATAATATCAACACAGATTTGTAAAGCAAGTTAAATATAACATTATAATCGGTAAATATACATAAGATTCGAGTAACTATACAAACAAACCCAACACAAAAGAAATACACAGAGAATAGAAGAGATAAACCAAACATCTCGCGGTTTGTCAGCTCCGGTTGATGAGAAATCCACCTCCGATCTTCCAAGTGCATGACCCGGTGTTATTTTCTAAGCTAATCCTAATCTAAGAATGAAAATGATGGAGTTGGAACCAAAAACTCTCCAAAACCATCCTAGAAATGTCCCAAATGAAGAAATATAAAGACAATTTCTGCTACGGCCGCTTAGCGGCCAAATCTCGCTTAGCGGACTACACGTATTACAAAAATATCAAGAACAGTAAACAGGCCTCCGCTTAGCGGCCAGAGTTGCCGCTTAGCGGCCAGGGAAATTTGGTTCGCCCCTGGAAAGCGCGCTTACACGCCGCTCAGCGGCGCTCTCTGCACAAAACTTGCTTATTTGATCCAAAATCGCGCAATCGGAGCCGTGCCTTCGACACTTTATTCCTCGAGGCTCCAATAAGCATGAATACCTATAAAAACAAAGGAAAAACTATTAAACGGTATATAAAACATATGAAAACTAAATAATGTGAATATATACACAAAAGTGGGGATTTTATTACAAAAACGGAATGAATAGAATCGATAAGTGCCACAATTATATACTCAAAATAACAACATTTTGGCACTTATCATAAGCAGAACTCAATCTCAGCTTAGTACCCAAAGCTTTCTGCAAACCTTCCCAGAACTTAGATGTAAACCTCGGATCTCTGTCTGACACGATACTTGAAGGAATACCATGCAGACTCACTATCTTCTCAATATACAACTGAGCCAGCTTCTCCATCGGATAATCCATTCTCTCCGGTATAAAATGTGCAGACTTCGTCAACCTGTCTACCACGACCCAAATAGCTTCACAATTTCTGACAGTTCTCGGCAATCCCGACACAAAATCCATTGAGATGCTATCCCACTTCCACTCAGGAATAAACATCGGTTGCATCAACCCAGACGGTTTCTGATGCTCAATCTTCGACTTCTGGCAAGTCAAACAAGAATACACAAACTCAGCAATTTCCTTCTTCATTCCCGGCCACCAAAACAACTTTTTCAAGTCATGGTACATCTTGGTAGCACCAGGATGAATACTCAATCCACTACGGTTTCCTTCTTCTAAAATACGCTTTCGGAGTTCATCAATATCAGGAACACAAACTCGGTCACCAAACCTCAGTATACCATTCTCGTCGACTCTGAATTCACTACTCTTGCCTTGATTAATCAAAGTCAACTTATCAATCAATTCAACATCAGCTTTCTGACCTTCTCTGATTTCTTCAAGAATACCACTAGTCAGCTTCAGCATACCCAATTTGACACTAACAGGAGTACCTTCACACACTAAACTCAAGTCTCTGAATTGTTCAATCAAATCCAATTCCTTCACCATTAGCATAGACATATGCAAGGTCTTCCTACTCAAAGCATCAGCAACCACGTTTGCCTTACCCGGATGGTAATTCAAACCAAAATCATAATCCTTCAGAAATTCTAACCACCTCCTCTGCCTCATGTTCAACTCTTTCTGGTCAAAGAGATACTTCAGGCTCTTATGATCACTGAACACCTCAAATCTCAAACCATACAAATAGTGTCGCCACAACTTCAACACAAAAACCAAAGCTGACAACTCCAAATCACGAGTCGGATAATTCCTTTCATGCACTTTGAGTTGTCTCGACGCATAAGCGACCACCTGTTGATTCTGCATCAATACACCACCTAAACCCATCAGTGACGCACCACAATAAACCACAAATGATTCTGTCGGATTCAGCAAAATCAAAATAGGAGCACTAGTTAACCTCCTCTTCAGCTCTTGGAATCCTTCCTCACACTTTGCATCCCAAATAAAAGCTTGTCCTTTCCTGGTTAGTTTAGTTAACGGCAATGCTAACTTTGAAAACCCTTCAATGAATTTTCTGTAGTAACCTGCGAGACCAAGAAAACTACGAATCTCTGACACTGACTTCGGAGCTTCCCACTGAGACACAGCTTCTATCTTTGTAGGATCAACAGCAATACCCTTTTTAGAAATCACATGTCCAAGAAAACTGACTTCTTCCAACCAGAATTCACACTTCGACAGTTTGGCAAAAAGTTGCTTCTCTTTCAACAGCTCCAACACAGTTCTGAGATGTTCCGCATGTTCTTTCTCACTTTTAGAATATATCAGGATATCATCTATAAATACCACCACAAACTTATCGAGATACGGATGAAAAATCCTGTTCATATATTCCATAAAAACACCAGGTGCATTAGTAACTCCAAACGGCATTACAGAATACTCATAATGTCCATACCTCGTTCTAAAGGCAGTCTTCTGAATATCGTCGTCTTTCACACGAATCTGATGATACCCAGACCTCAGATCAATTTTACTAAATACACATGCCCCAACCAACTGATCCATCAAGTCATCGATCCTCGGCAATGGATACCGATTCTTGATAGTAACCTTGTTCAATTGTCTGTAATCTACACACAGCCTCATTGAACCCTCTTTCTTCTTCACCAACAACACAGGCGCACCCCACGGCGAAACACTAGGACGAATAAATTTCTTCTCAAGCAATTCCTCTAACTGCTTCTTCAGTTCAGCCAATTCAGACGGCGACATACGATACGGTGCCATCGATACGGGACTAGTTCCCGAAACCAAATCAATAGAAAACTCCACTTCTCTTTCCGGTGGCAATTCATTCACATCTTCTGGAAAAACTGCTGGGAACTCACACACAACAGGCAATTCGCTACTCGCCACTTTCTCCTTCACATTCATCAATGCAAACAACATAAACACTGTTGCACCATCTCCGATAGCCTCATTCACCTGTCTAGCTGTCATTTCCAGACTATCAGAACTAACCTCTTCAGGAAAAATCACCGTCTTCGCAAAACAGTTGATATGAACACGGTTGAATTCCAACCAGTTCATTCCCAGGATTACATCGAGTTGTTTCAACGGAAGGCACACTAAGTCCATCCCGAATTCTCTACCAAAAATATCAACCGGACAGTTCAAGCATGCAGACGAAGTAGTTACTGAACCCGATGCAGGAGTGTCAATAACCATACTTCCATTTATGTCAGATATCTCAAGATTTAACCTCATAGCACAATCCAAAGAAATAAAAGAGTGAGTTGCTCCAGTATCAATAATTGCAACTAAAGGTGTGCCATGAATGAAACACGTACCTTTAATCAACCTGTCCTCTGGAGTAGTCTCTGACCCGGTCAAAGCAAAAACCTTTCCTCCCGATTGGTTCTTCTTTGGCTTAGGACAATTAGGACTGATGTGACCCTCTTCACCGCAGTTGTAACAAGTCACAACCCTCTTCTTGCAGTCAGCAGCAATATGACCCACTTGGTCACACTTGTAACACTTCTTCTGATCAAGCTTGCACTCATTCCTACGATGTCCCATCTCACCACAATTGTAACATCTGATACGAGCACTAGAATCTCCCCCACTGGGTTTCTTCCAATCAGCAGGTTTACCTCTACCATATGGCTTACCTCTATCCATATGTTTCTTCCCTTTTTTGTCAACCAACTCGCGAGAGTGAGATGACCTCAGCTTGATGTTATCTTCCTCAAAAATCCTGCTACAATCTACCAGATCAACAAACCTCTGGATTCTCTAGTACCTGATACCCTGCTTGATCTCATCACGAAGACCATTCTCAAATTTGACACATTTTGAGAACTCACTGGCTTCATCATCATTATAGTGCACATAGTACCTTGCCAGTTCCACAAACTTGGCCGCATACCCTGGTACCGACATATTACCTTGAACCAGTGCCAAAAATTCAACTTCCTTTCTGCCTCTGACATCTTCAGGAAAATACCTCCTCAGGAATTCCCTTCTAAATACAGTCCAAGTAATTGCTGTACCACCAGCATCCAGCTCAGTTCTGGTTGACATCCACCAGTCATCAGCCTCCTCAGATAACATATGAGTACCATACCTCACCTTGAGATCCTCAGCACAGTCAATGACTCTAAAAATCCTCTCGATCTCCTTAAGCCATTTATGAGCACCTTCAGGATCATGCGTGCCTTTGAACAATGGAGGATTGTTCCTCTGAAAACTGTTCAGTTGTCTGTCAGCACCAATCGCAGCTCCATTGGCATTCCCTCCCAACACACTAGCAATCATGCCCAGAGCCTCAGCCATAGCATCATCGTTTCTTCCTCCTCTTCCAGCCATTGTTCTGCTTAACACAAACAACCCAGTCAGAACAAAAGTATCGACAAATAACTCGTATTAGTCGCATACACGGAAAGACTGACACTAAGACTCTGATCACAACGATCGACTATGCTCTGATACCACTATTGTAACACCCCTCTAATAACCCGCGACATATAGACAATTATTAATCAGAGTAAACATACAAGAGGTGTCACATATCATAAAATAAATAAAGACACACGTCGGTACATATCATGCATTCACTGAAAACACCTGAGATTATAACTCATTAATCAATTCATGTTTTACACAGCGGAAATATTTCATCAAGTCAAACATCCATCATTAATGTATAAGACTACAAATAACAAAACAAAATAGAGTTATAATCTAACTCCAAAACAACGCGTTCCCAGTGTTACATCTACCAGAGCATGACACTGACACTATAACTAAAAACCGACTTATGAGCTAATCCTCACCAAGTCGCGCCGCTATCCTCAATCTGAAAAGGGCAACAAGTACGGGTGAGTCTCATCACAGTTAACCAATGTTATTGCATCATAAATAATAACATTTCATAGTTATATCATTCATCCAATTGTTTCATATTCAGACAATCATCAACCACACATCCACAGATAAACAGACAAGTCATCATATAACGTATATAATCATGTTATAAAACAAATCATGCACATGTATGAAACTGACACTATGCATGTGGTACCAACATCACCAGTGGACATCATCCACCGACCGATCTATCATCATCCAGATACGGCCCTGCCAGCACAGATTCCACACAATGGGAATCTTGCCCTTCACTGCATCCTCTCATCTTTAGGATACAGCCCTCAACTATGATTATGAATGCATGCAAACACATATATATATAACATACCAACATCATCATCTCACTATGAGTAGCATCATCTTTACTCATACATCATTATACATCATGATCATCAAGTATGTTCAAATATATGTACAATTGCATCATTCAAATAAAATCATATATTAATCAATCATACGATTTATCTCATCTTAATCATCATAAATCAGACATCATTCCAAACAGATCAGCATTATAAGAGTTACTCATCACTGAACTCTTTAAATCACAAAACAGCAAAACTTTGCAAGTCACGCTGGCCATACGCGTACCATACGCGTACCAGCAGAGTCAGAATTTCACAAAACACACACACCATACGCGTATCATACGCGTATGGGCAGAACCATTTTTCCACACAAAGCACAAGCATACGCGTATCAGCCTGCCATACGCGTATGAGCAGATGGTGCAACCTGATGCACACTTGGGGAGCGTATCATACGCGTATCGTCCCCTCCATATGCGTACCGTACGCGTATCATACGCAAATGGGCAGCAGTTCACAGAAACCTGCAACTTACCCATTCGTCTTCCTCGCGATTTCACCTGTACAGCCTGCGATTTGGGTCTCAAAACCAGAAAATTTCACATAATAACATCACACAATTCACCCAACAATCACAGTGTATGATTCTATAATCGAATTCATTCATCATACCCTAAATCCATTCAGTTATTAGGGATTTAACAGCCACAGATCCAATCTAAATGGTGAACACAACAGAAAATCCAGAATACATAATCAATTATCCAAACAACACTCCTAATCGACATCACTATCCATAACACGATAATAGAGATTAAATGGAGAGTCTCCCCTTACCTTAGACAAGAGTTCTTGATCCTTGGTCTCTCCCTCTACAGCTCTCCTTCTCGTTCTTCGTGTTCTCAACCCTCTGTTCTTTCACGTTCTTTCTTCCTTCCCAAATCCAATTGTTTTATGAAAAATAATAATTTAGTAAAAAGGATTATAAAATCACCCTCCCTCTTTTACTATTTACTCACATGGCCCAAATGCCATAAACCATTATTTTCTATTATTTCCACAAAATCTTTATAATTCTAATTATTAATTCAATATTCCAATTAAATCAATAATAAAATTATACGGGTGTTACAGCTATCACCCCAAATAAAATTCCTTTGCAATTTATGAATTTCTTTAATGCATTCCTTTGGGAGAACACACATCATCATTGAATAAGTTGGAATAGCTTCTAAAACTGATTTCGCCAGGGACGTCCTACCTGCAAAAGAGAGGAGATTAGCTTTCCAGCTTGTTAGTTTCAAATTAATGTTCTCGATGATGTGCCGAAAGTCTTTCATGTTTGGGCTTCTTCCTGTGAGAGGCACCCCCAAGTATTTCCCCAATTCATTTGTTTCTTTAAAACCAGACATTCGAGTGAGAAGGGAAACAATATTCGAGTGACAATCATTTGAACTATTGAGAAGGGAAACAATATTATAACTTTTAAAAGATAAAAAATCAAAGCTTTTTCAATTTAAGAATAGATCAAAATCTTTTTATGGTGGCGGTCAAAGGTCAAAAGAAGTCTATTTTTATTTTAATTTTTTGGTTGGCTAACCTCAGCACTTAAATGAAGTATTATAATTTATTCTGTTGTTTATGATCTCCTTTATTGTTATATTCATTACACAAATGTTGTGAAGCTGTTTAAGCACAAATTATGATCAAGTGATTTTATCTTCATTTTCTCTATGGTATGGGTAATTGGGATAAGTAGGGTCATTTGAGCATCAAAGGAGAGGTAGAGCTACTACAAGTGCTTGTCTTTGTCTAGACCCCAACCATATGAGACAAGCATGAGGGTTTCTTTCTAACCCCTTAATTAATTTGTCCCTTTAGAATGATCCCTCCCTAGATTCGGAATCTTGCATGTTATTTCTCATGCTATGTTCTTTCTCAGACCATCCTTCCTATTCATCATTCAAATCCTAAAATAGTATTGTTATTTTGTGCAAAATATAGTTTGGGGATATTCTCTAAGACAAATTTAATTCTTTTTGTTTATCAAATTAATACACTCTCAATATTAAAATAGTTGACTTATTTTTTTTTTTAAAAATATTCTAAAAACTGTCAAGTTATCTAAAAACTGTCAAATGATATTAATAACATATCTTTTAAATTATATCTTATAATTAATATAATAATTCTATACTCTAAATTTCAACCGCTTTTGTTCACATATATTAAATTTCAACTATTAATAATTTTATTTGTTAATAACGTATCATTCATATTATTGTAGTGTTCTATAAAGATTTTCTATTTTTATGATGTGATACATTTCACAAGTGACATATTATTAAAAATTAAAAATATTATTAATTTTGAGTGCAAATATATATGTGTGATTGAATCAAAATTATTTTTATTTAAAATATAAAATTAATTATATAAGTAAATTAAAATAGGTGAACAAAAAAAGTATAATTAAGTATAATATTTATTAATAATAAAACATATAAAATATTAAGCTTTTTTTTTTAATTATTAATTTATAAATATCAATAATTTATTTACAATAATACATCATGAAAAAATATAAAAATATTATTATTAGAGGTTGAGTATTGAACAAATAACTTACACTTATCTAAATCAATTAATATAATAACTGATTTTATATCTATTTTACTTATATATTTTTAAAATTTTGTTTAAATGTTCAAATATGTCGAAGAGTCAATTATTATAAAAAGAGTACATAATAATCCGATTAGTTAAAATTGTTGAAAAATAAATAAATTAGATGAAGAGACACTGAGAAAATATCTTGTTATGTTTTATTAATTTTATATTTTATATGATTTAAAAAATTAAAAATGAATACAAATATACCACACAAAAAAAAACAATAATTTATTCAAAACAACTCTACAAATTCATCCATATCAAAATTAAATATATATTTTATTATTCTAAAATGATTCCTAATGAAAAGTAATTATAATCCTTTTCTTAATTTATTTTAGAAATTCTTATAAAAAAAAGATAATTCGAAATTTTGCCTAACTTGTTGAGTAATGTAATGTACTATAGGTGGGGGTTTCCAACTTTGTGCTATTATTTTCATCAATGCACACATCACATGGAATGGAGAAGAGAACCAATGGTCTCAAAAAGGACCCATCCCTTATAGACAGATATCCATTCATTTCATAAGGAAGTTTCATGGACTATACTTTTTTGTTTCTTGCTTGAGATAGAGAAAGCGCATTTATCAACAACCAAAAAAAGAAATATAAAAAGTGCATTTATTTATCATTAAAAAAAGAGAGATAGAGAAAGTGATTGGCACTTTCCATGTGTGCCACTCATTCCTCATCAAAATTCAAAGGGAAATGAACAAAGGTATTTCAACGAGACGAGATTTCATGTCCACAAGAATTTCATATAATTTTTAAGGAAAAAAGAAAATATATTATTTTGCAAGATAGGATTTACGTGTATTTATTTTAACGCATCGTTTATTTCTTCGTGTGCAAGTTTAACGTATAATTGGGGATTGGTAAGGGAAAAATAGCTACGGACATAAATGTCCCCATTGATAATTATTTAGTTTCATAATAATATAGTATATAAAAGTGTCTCCTTTTACTCTCTAAATATATGCAATTTTGCCAACTTTACCGTTGATAATATAGCATATAATTGTTCTACTAAAGAACCATAGATGTTTGATGAAATGATAGAGTAAAGTCTTGACGTATCTATAATGTGGTGGCGTGAGATCGACCTCCAAGATTAACACTCTAATAACGTCAAAATCAGTAAGAGAATGGAGAGTAAATATGAGTTATGACTTAGAAAATCCCTTAGGTTTCACATGGGATGTGTTATATATGAAGGACGATTATGAACGTCCCTTGCTTTTCAACTGGAATGTGGGAGGTCGTCTAATGACATCTAACGATAGGTAGCAGTCTATGGTGTGGATCTAGTGTTGGACTCTAGAGCAGAGTTACATTGTACATTTAATGCCTTGGTTAAGTGACTTTGTGACGATGATTGGGCCTCCCCCCTTTAGGCTTTTGGTCTGTCTAAAATTGTTGCCTTCAAGGTTCATACTTCTTTGGCCTACTCTAAGACGAGCTGAGAAGCATTGACTTATAGGTCCAGGAGGTTGAGAAAACCCTCCAGGAAAATAAGAAAGACTGCTCCAAGGAGGTGAAGGCTCGTGAAAATAGCTTGGTTGAGGTGAATACGGAGCTTGGTGCCTATGTCAATGATAATATCATTGTTGTTCATGCTACCTTTTAGAATGCTCTCAACCAGGTGAAATTGTTTTTTCCTGGGTTAATATCCCTTGGGAATTGTTTCTTGTTGTTGAGATTTAGATTTAAGGTTTATCTTGTTATTTTTGTTGAGATAAGTAAAAAGTTTAGTATCGTTGTTGTTGTTTTGAGATTGAGATTTAAGTTTATTTTTTTGTTGTTGTTGATGAGATTGATATTGAAGGTTATATCTTGTTGTTTTGTTGTGATCATTAAAATGTTAAATATTGTTGGTTTTATTGAAATTGAAGGTTTAGTGTTGTTGTTATTGAGATTGAAGCAAAACTCATCCAATGCACTAATGTCCTATAATATACCAACATCTTTTCCACTTTGTTATATATATATATATATATATATATATATATATATATATATATATATATATATATATATATATATATATATATATATATATATTTGTTTTTCTTGAAAAAAAATTTAGAACTCTATAGTGAATATAAATTTTTTTAACATAATGTTGTTGTTGTTGTTGTTGTTTTGAGATTAAGATTGATGTTTTTCTTTGCTGTTGTTGTTGTTGTTGATATTGATATTGAAAGTTTTATCTTGTTATTTTGTTGAGATAAGTAAAATGTTTAAGGTTATTGTTGTTATTGAGATTGAAGGTTTAGTGTTGTTATTGAGATTGAAGGTTATTTGTTACTGTTGTGGTTGAGATTGAAAGTTTAATTATTGTGATTTTGAAGGTTTAATATTGTTGTAGATTTATTACAATGTGACTTAGCAATATTTTCATTCAAAATACATGATTTGGATAGTATTTTGAATTTAGATGGACTATTCATCTAGTCACACTCATACAAATGACTGTTCTTGTAACACCTCAATTCTACCCCGCAATTATAAGCGAAAAATCAGAGTACATTTAAAAAAATATTCAGCAAAAGATAGGATGTCACATTTCGACTTAACCAAACAAACATACTTATATTGCACTTAACATGGATACATAGCATTCGGAAAACACCACGTTATTCAATAACTTCCAAACTTCAACTTATAAACTAGAATCGACTTAGAAACATCTTTCATTCAACTTCTTATAAATGTCAACTTAGAATACAACAACTTAAATAATAATGGATAATCCCCCGAGTGCTACGTATCAGAGCAATGGACACTAACTCGACTTGCCATAAAGCAACATAAAGACTTCATGAAGTCACTTCGAACATCCACAACTAATCTTGAATACCTGCCCATTTCCCATGGTAGGGGAAATATCAGCAAAGGGGTGAGATATCTTACAATATAAAGGAATGCATGATAAATAATATAGGAGATATAGACCATACACAATTTCACCACTTCGCATCACATACCATCTTACAACAATTTTCATCACAAAACAACTTATCAATATAATACAACTTTATCAACATATCACAACATTCAGGTCATAATCACAAACATACAAAATGCAACTCAATATGCGACTTGACTTTATGCACATGCATGCGGTACCGTTGGAGTAACACTCCTGTCTCAAACATTGCCACTTGGGCCATCGTCGTTGCCATTTTCAGGCTAATCGTCGTTGCCATCTTTCAGGCTAATAGTCGTTGCCATCTTTCAGGCTAATAGTTGTTGTCATTTTCAGGCTAAAAGACACTTATGCAATGGATGCGACTCAATAATGCACATCCACAAATACCACATCAACAATATGTCACAACATCGTCTAAATCACCATCGAACATTATCAATATAATGTCGAACTTCAACAACAACAAAATCATCATCATTCATAAGAATTCATCACTTCACAATCATGTCGCTATGTCATATCATCATACAACATTTATTCACTTCACAATACAACTTATCAATATTAACCATAGTGTCTACAACAACAACGACAAATTCATTATGTTACAGCAACAACAACAACTCAACATATTGCAACAACAACAACAACAAACATCAACATTTTACAACAACAAACAACAACAATTTATCATGTTACAACAACAACAACAAATTTATCATGTTACAACAACAACAACAAAAATTCAACATATTGCAGCAACAACAAAAAACATTAACATGTTACAACAACAACAATTAAACATATTACAACAATTAGCATATATTCATCCACACTCATTATGAATATCATATCACATATCATGCCAACAATATCATTATCAATCAACACCAATTCACATATTACATAGGTACGATTCAAGTAGCATGTTATTACTCAAATATAGTCATACTCATAGTATTCACCAATTCAACATCTCATTATACATGTAGTAAACAATTGCCAATACATTTGTGCACATCCTCGTCAATTCATTACGGTATACAATATGAATAAATTACAACGTATCATATCAACACATGTTATTCACATTTCATCAAGCCATAACACATATTCATATACATACATGTTATTAAAAAAACCACATCATAATTAAGTCATCAAGTAATCATTCTCCACAAGAACATTCAAATAACACATGTTAACAACAAACATCACATTACACAATTCAAGTAACGACATAACAGGGTTAATTCAACTTCTTAATGAAAGCATATTCATTGTTAATTCATTACAAAGAATCATTATTTCATCATAAAGAAAGTACATGTCATCATCTCAATAGCATTGTATCGTCATAAGAAAAACATACATCAAGTTATACCACAACATGGTTATGTCAATTCATAGCAAAGAGCATACATCATATGTTAACACAACATAGTTCATCACTTAATCCTAATAAACATAATAGGAGACTATATCCTATAAGTCATTTCATTGCATCATGGCATAGTTCATTGCGTTATCTTTACAATGCTTCGAACAACGCATAAAACAGAGTTACGGATCAAAAGTTATGGTCTTCACAAAATCTGTAAAAAAAAGGATCTTCAGGTTGACGCAAGGAATCTTCAGGTCGGCGCATAAACATTTATGTCCCCCTCGGGTTTGCTCAGGTCGACCCTGCCTGCTGTATAGGTCGACCTATGCTGCGTAAAAACCCAAAAATCACCATTTTCCTTCCCCAATCTCCCCATACAACAACCACTAACCCTCATACAATTTATATAGCAATTGAAAGCAATTTAGCACACATGTAAGGTTCCTAAACATGTTTATAACCATGGGTTCATACACAAACATCAACAACATGATTAATGGCACAATTTCATGGATTCTATCATAAACCCTAACAATTTCAAACTCACACATCCATGAAGAATAACATACAATCTAACCCACCATAAACATCATCATGCCAACCCTTAGAGAGTAAGAATCTCACCCTTACCCTAGCAAAAGCTTTACCTTTTTCATCGGAGTTCTTCCTCTTCATGTCATAGCTTTCCTCTTTCTTCCCTTCTTTATCTTCTTTCTCTTCTTTCCTCAAATGAGTTATGAGACTAAATCTCTAAAACCCTAACCTTTACTATCTCACTAATGGGCTTAACCCATAACCCATCCATTGTGATATATTTCTTCCACTTAGGCCTAATTCATAACATTCCTCTATTAACTCAATTAAGCCAAATAACACACATAAATAAATAATCACATAACATAACGAATATTATTCCCAATAATATTCCACAACTACAATTGCTCCATAACTTAATTAATACCAACTCGCGATTTATATTTCTCCGACTAATCCGACCATAAACTTAACTGCTCAAATCAACACATTAATCTAATTACGCCTTAGAATAATACCGATAAATCCCGACTTCAACTAATTCCAACGAATAAATCCTTGATTTAATTTAATTAAATAATTAATTAAATTCGGAGCGTTACAATTCTTCTATTGAGAATAAAAGAAAAAAGAAAAACTAGAGGTGCCAAAATGATGGCTAAATTAACAAATATTTGTAACAAAAGTTTTAAGTTATCGATCGAGTTTTCCCATAAAGCTAGTACTTGCTATGGTAATAATGCTTCTCTATTTAGGAGTTATGTGGCAGATCAATTGTAGCAGAGCGAGTATTTTAATAGATGATTGGGGCCAGATACTAGATGATTTGAAAGGAAGTATATGGAGAGATCTTAATGTATTGATTTTAATTTACATGATTTGGTAATATCTTTTTTTGTTAAATACTAATACCTACTTGTTAATGTAACTATAGTTAATTTTTGAGTTTTAAGTAATTAGTAATAAGTTAAAGAATATGTTAAATTTTTTATGGTGGTGAGCATTGGAGGGCTTTAAGTCACAACTCACACATGATTATATTACAAAGCCCATGTCTGATCTTGAGCATCCAGTTGTAAAATACAATTTTATTGATAAGTACAATTGAGATAATTTTGTCGAGTTTCGTAGTTTTACTACATTATTGGTTAGTAGTACTTTTATTTTGGGAAGAATAATCTTATTTTGTGTTATACTGATGGTTTTTAGATACAACTTCCATTATGTTTATAATAGGCTAAAGGTCAAACAGGAAAGTAAAACAAGGCTAAAAATATATATCTCTATAGATTGCCTCATGGAGGATATAAAAAATTGGAGGAAAAAATTATTAATGAAAAAGACAACACCTGAGAGATATGGAAGAGGGCCCAACAAAGACTAGGTGAAAAGTTCACATCAGAGGCTACACATGTAGTTGCTAAGAAGATTGTAAGTAGATTCTTTTGTTAAGAATATTAATTGTAGGTTAATTCATTTTGCTAATGAAATTTTATTTGTGTTGTAGGATTTATTGGTTGAAATGGTAAGTGAAGGTTCCTTTGTTCCACAAGTATGACATGATATATTAGTAAAAACAATTAGAACAAAGGAGCATTGTTGGCGTGTAAGTGGTGTTGGACAGGCCATCGCCATAAAAATATATTCCAGATCATCGAGAAAGAGTGAAGAATTATGCAATAAAAAGATGGACAAGCTCGTTGATAAGAAGTTAGAAAAAAATTAGCGCATGAGTGAGAATCACACAAGAAATAGATGGACTAGCTCTACAATAAAAAGTTACAAGAAAAGTTAGCACATGAGCGGGAATTGTGCAAAGAAAAGTTAGATGTGCTCTATGCCCTATGTATAAGTTTTGTTTTATTGTTTGTTAGCTTAAAATAATGTCTTGTGTGTTGCATCTTTTTGTTGTCTTATAACATTATGTGTTTTGTGTTGATCCAATCGAATAGAGCAAGGTGAAATACCTCTTAATCAATTAGAAAAGTTTTTAATTGATTAATCCATGTAACCATTTTAGGATTTTCTTTTCTAGATTAGGGTAGTTGTTTTTCATGTTATTTTAATTGATTACTAGCTAGGGTTAATCGATTAAATTAAATAATTTTGCCCATAAATCATTTTTTTAGCCAAATTTTTTTCTATTTAAAT
This sequence comes from Vicia villosa, assembly GCF_029867415.1. Taxonomy (NCBI): domain Eukaryota; kingdom Viridiplantae; phylum Streptophyta; class Magnoliopsida; order Fabales; family Fabaceae; genus Vicia; species Vicia villosa. The sequence goes on along the minus strand of NW_026705791.1, from coordinate 94,818 downwards.
AAGACTGCTCCTCATTTTATTTTACCATGAATTTCTGAATCAAAACCTCTCTATTTTTCTTCTACTCTATTTGTTTTTAAATTTGTTTTTTGCAAAAATTGTGGTAGTGCTAAAAGACTAAAAAAACTTTTTGAGAGTTGTGTTATAATTAATGCTATGATTAAACTTTTTTATTAAAGAGTGTGATTCTCTTATGAATTGTATTTGTCAATCTCTATCAGGTCCTTCTTTTCAGGAATAGTTGTCTCGAAATAGCCCCAATTGTCTCGAAATTTTTTTTTCTGACATGTGAATGCCAATTTTTTTTTATACGATTAAGGTGATGCTTCTCATTTGATCCAAAAAAAACAATTCAAGTTTACTAAATTCTTAGAATATTCACTGGATTTAAATAAAAAATACTATTTTTTATTTTATTTATATATTGCACTAGTCAAACCAAACCACTAAAATATGGTCCATAAACTTTTCAATTACTTTTATATTGATAATATTCCATTATAGAAAAGAAAAACTCATTTATTAATCTAATTAGTCTTCATTCAAGTGAATTTAGACAGAAAAAATAATTTATTCTATTTCATTTCATTCTAGAAAAAGTACATTAGGAAAATTGATAAAGAGCAATAATATTAATAATCATCCACCAAAATTGTCCATCAATGAGAGAAGCAGCAGCCTCTAAGAAATAACAATAGAGTCAAATCTTCAAACAGAAAAGTAGAAGAAACAGACACACAACACAACAACAACAACAACAAACAACAACACAAACCTGTTTTTCCTTTCTCTTGTCTTTTTCTTTCTCTCCAATACTCACACTTCCTCGTGCTTCATTCTAGTACAAGTATACCCAAACTCATTCACAACCACATTTTCTTCATCTCTTCTTATCTATATAACCATTTACAATCTCCATCACTTTTTCATCATCATCATCATCATCAAAAAAAAGAAATCTCCAATCTTTCTTCCATTTCAGAACTTGTGTCATCAGTTTATTCATCAAAATTTGAATGTTTGGGTATTCACCCTGTGTTGACGCGTTGTAGACATCACGGCTTTTCTTAGAGTTTATCGCTCTCTTTCTCATGCCCGCACTTGTCGACGTAAGGGTTCTTCTTTAACTCCTACTAACCCTTCGCCGCACGGTGGTCGTGGTGCTCTGCCTTCTGAAGGTGGTAGCCCCTCCGATCTCCTCTTCCTTGCTGGTGGTGGTGCTTTCCTTGCTTCCGTCTCTTCTCCCTCTTTCTTCTAATTTCTCTCTTTAGATTTTAACTTTCTTTCTCTTAGATTCTTATTTGTAAGATTTCCTTGAAGGTACCTCTTTTTCCTCTCGTTGTTGTTGTTGAATCTTAAAAGACAAAAAAAAAAGTTTTTTTTTTTTTGTGTTTGTTTGGTGAAAATGATGCTGAAAATCAAAAGGGTTCCTACGGTTGTTTCGAATTATCAAAAAGAGGAGGGTTCTGAGGCTCCTCGTACTGTCGGAGGTTGTGGTCGGAATTGCCTCAAAGCTTGTTGTATTCAAGGTATTTGTGTTTTTTTTTGACAAGTGATGTTGTTGTGTTTTTTTTTTTGTTACCATGCATGTAGTTTATTTTTTGTGATATTGGTTTTGTTGATAGATGCAAAGCTTCCTTTGTATGCTTTTAAGAAGATTAACAAAGTTGCTGGAAAGGATTTGGTGGTTGAGAAGTGCCAAGAGGAGCTTCCTTTGGCCTTTTTGGACTCACTTGTTCTTGGAGAGGTGATTGTTGAATTTTGATTATGGAGAATCAATGATTCTGAAGTTTTGAATTTTTGTTTTAATGGTCTTTTATTCTGTTATTTCAGTGGGAAGATCGCGTGCAACGAGGACTTTTTCGTTATGATGTTACCGCCTGTGAAACCAAGGTTTGATACTTTGATTCCTTCATTGTTTTTGTGTGTATTGTATTGTGCTTTTTGGAGATTCATGAATATAGTTGATTCTTTGTTCTTTGTGTTGTGCTTTTTGGAGTTGCATGAATATACTTTGATTCTTTGTTCTTTGTGCTGTGCTATTTGGGGATGAAAAGATTTGGTATATGAGCTTAGTTTTGATGTGTTTTTGTGGTGAATTTGGTATAGGTGATTCCGGGTGAGTGTGGTTTCATTGCTCAGCTCAACGAGGGTCGTCACCTCAAGAAGAGACCAACCGAGTTCAGAGTCGATAAGGTTCTTCAGCCTTTTGACGGAAACAAGTTCAACTTCACTAAAGTTGGACAAGAGGAGGTTCTGTTTCAATTTGAAGCTAGTGAAGACGGTGAAGTCCAGTTCCATCCTAATGCTCCAGTTGATGTTGAGAATTCTCCAAGTTTCGTTGCCATCAACGTAAGATTCTTAGATTTTGTTCATATTTTATCCTTGTATGTGATTCATTAACGCCAAAGTAGATGTTTTATACGATGTTTGTTTTTATGGTAACAGGTTAGTCCTATTGAGTATGGGCATGTTTTGCTGATTCCTCGCATTTTCGAGTGTTTGCCTCAAAGGATTGACCATGAAAGCTTACTGCTTGCGCTTCACATGGCAGCTGAAGCTGCTAATCCATATTTCCGTTTGGGTTACAACAGCCTCGGTGCATTTGCAACTATTAACCATCTTCACTTCCAGGTACTGAACATTATAGCTTATCCTATCGCATTTCTGTCTTGAGTATCCCGAGATAACTACTTCCTTAATGCTCTTTGTTGATAATTTCGTCGCGTGTCATTGTTCTATGTCATTAATCAATTGGAATTCGGTGTTTTTGTTCGACATATGCAGGCTTATTATTTGGCTATGCCCTTTCCTATTGAGAAAGCTCCCACTAAGAAAATTGCAACTTTGAACGGCGGAGTGAAGATGTCTGAATTGTTGAAATATCCGGTTCGAGGTCTTGTCTTCGAGGGCGGCGACACGCTTGAAGATTTATCAAAAGTTGTTTCGGATGCTTGTATCTCCCTACAAAACAACAACATACCTTACAATGTTCTGATTTCTGACTGCGGAACACAAGTGTTTCTCTTACCACAGGTAAAGCAAATCTCAAACTCAAACTAAGTTCCTACATGTAAGCACTTATCACATAAGTGCTTATTTCTAAACACTATTTCTAACAAATAGTTGTGAAACAGTGTTATGCAGAGAAACAAGCTCTAGGAGAAGTGCATGCTGAGCTTCTCGACACACAAGTGAACCCTGCGGTATGGGAGATTAGCGGCCACATGGTTTTGAAGCGGAAAAAGGATTTCGACGAGGCGTCTGAAGCCAACGCTTGGAGGCTTCTTGCTGAGGTTTCCCTCTCCGAAGCAAGGTTTCAAGAAGTCAACGCTCTCATCTTTGAAGCAATTGCCTTAACTGAAGAATCAGATGACAACAATCTTCAGTGTCTCTCTAAAGACGACGCAGTCGACGACACAAGCACATACCCTACCGTGGTGGCTGGTTCGCAAGAATGTGTTGTTTTACAGTAACAACAACAATGTTCTAAGTGAATAAATTCAGCGATTGTGTGGTGAAAATTTGCTGAATTATGTCTAGTTGAAATAAGTACCTTCAATGGTAACACTTGTTATGTTCTTGAATTATGTTATGCCTAATGTTTGTGTTTTGTATAATAATAACTATTGTACTTTATGTTATGGCTTTCATCTTTCACCTTTTGCTAGAAATAACAACTTCATGTAACTCCATTGCATCGTATTTCTAGATGCGTATTTGTAATAAATGAATATTTACTTATATAATTCTGTTCAAGTAGACAAGTATTTACTTGTAATTCTGTTGGTGAAGTCTTTTGACATGAAAGTGTGTTTCTTTCAAAATGACAAATTTAAATTTGGTTAAATGCTAATAATGTTTAAATTTGGTTAAATGCTACCAAGCCAATAATATGAACTTATAGTTCACCGCATCCGTTTCCACAATAGGATCAAAGCTACCAAACCGGAGTATCATCTCCTCATGAATGTTTAAATTTGGTTAAATGACAAGACTCATAATATATGCAATTAAGATTATCACATAACCTTAATTATCCAAGCATATAACGATAATTCGCATAATTCGAATTATCCACCAAAATGTTGCACAACACACATTCATCATTAATAAAGCATACACATAGAAGTTATCAATCACATATAACATGTAAGTCAATCAACGTTACCTTCAACAATCACCCAAAACATCATATACATATAACAAAATCAAGTATCATGTACAAATACAAATTCGATTTAAAAGCTATCCTAACATCGTTGAATACATTATTAAAATACATAAGCATACAGGATCCCAAAGCAAAGAATCAAAATCACAAATTTCAGGAACACATCGCGCTACGCGCACTCACTCAGAACCTTACGCAGTACAAGCGCCACTATCAATAAAGGAAATTTCATTTTCTAAAACAAACGTTCTATTAATAACTAAAGTTATTTTAAAAAATCATTTTTGAGAAATTACTCTATCAATAAGAGTAAGAAACCTATCATTAGTAGAAGGACGGCTAGTAGAAGATATTTCTTCAACTTTAAGGTTACCTATTTCAAGTAAGGAGACCCTCTGAGATAATTTTTGATTATCTTTCTTTATCTGAGTAATTTTAGATTTCAAAAGATTAATTTCTCTATGTAAATCAGTAAGGGAAACAGGAGTTTCACGAATATTAGATTGTTGAAATCTGGATAAAACCTCACTTAATTGGTAAGGGGCTTCAATAATAATAGGAGATTCTTTTTTAGAATTTTCTTGAATTAAAACTTCACGCATTTTTCTTTTAAGCCTATTATCAGAGATAGACTCAATAGCCTTTATGGCTTCATCTTGCTCTGTAGTAAGAACATTAAGACCATTCATGTCAACAATAGACTTCCAGTCATCAATTTGATTACATTGACAATTATTATTGTCTGAATTATCAGAGGAATAATCTGATGATGATTCATAGATCATGTCAGTATCTTCATTAGAATAATCAGTCTCTGAGTCAGACTTAAGTAAACAAACTTTCTCAAGTTGAGAGCGTAATTGTTCATCCTCAATTTTATTGAGAGCTTTTTTGGTCCAACATTGGTTTGCATAATGACCAGCTTTACCACATTTGTGGCAAGATACATCAAGCATTTTAGCTTTTCTTTTGCCTTTATAATTAAAAGGCTTATCTTTTGGTATACTTTTATTAAAGTGACTCCTTTTAATTGGTAAACTCTGGACAAAAAGGTATCTTTATACCATCTAAAATGTGTAAGAGAAGGACATCTTAGATTCTGAAGTAGAGTTTGAAGTTTTTCTCCAATAGGGATATTGGTTCCAACTAATGTCGCACGCTCGCGAAAAATGAACAGAGTCGCCACCAATATATTTATCCCAAAAGGGAAAGGAATATCAGAAAACCTAGCAAAGGAAGGAACAAGGTCTTGCGACCAGAGAATCAAGGTACGGGAGTCGGTTACGCGAGGGGAAGGTATTAGCACCCCTCGCGCCCATCGTACTCGATGGTATCCACCTATGTTTGTTTCTATCTAAAGGGTGTGTACTATGTCTACCTATATGTGAATGCATGCAAAAGAAATACGGGGAAAAGAAGGAATTATTTACAAGTGTGCTCGTTCAAGCCCCGCGACTTGATGCCTACGTATCCTTTTCAAGAATCAGAGCGCCGTAGTTCGGCTCCATAGTTTCTGTTTGTTTTTGTGTTTTTTAGTTGGGCGGCGTTAACGTTCGCGCTCTTGCATAAGGGGACAGACCTACGATGCGTACGAGCGGAAATAACGGTGCCCTTAAGAAAGGAGAGAAGAGAGAGAGTTTGAGCGTTTCGAGGAAATCCCTTAAGCAAGGGAAACTCGAGTTGCTCTTTGGTTTGTGTTTTTTAAAGGTTGGGAACTTACGCCTGAATGGAACCCTTAAGCAAGGGAGCCCTAGGCACTCGAACATCCCTTAAGCAAGGGAAGTTACAAGCTATCATTCCCTTTTTATTAGTCAAAGTATTTATTAGTCATTTTTTATGAGTTTTCTTGGTATTTTTTATGGGAGTTTATTCAGGTATTTTTAAGTGGATTAAAGTTGAAAAGAAAAAGAACTAGCCTAAGAAAACTAGCCTAATATGAAGGGAATTTCTACCTAATGTTATCATGGTTTCTACCTAAGGTTAGGAATAAAAGAAACATGAAAAAACGACACTAAGTAGAATATATGAAAATAGCATAAGAGCATAAAAAGACCAAGTAAAAAATATAGCACAAAAGTGAATTAAAAGTACTATTTATTTTTTATATTGATTTTATTGAGAAAATTTGTGTCAAAAGAACAAAGAAATCAAGGTGATTAGTCTAAGAAAACCAACATTTTTATGACTATTTTTTATGAAAGAAGTTTGAATTAGATTGAGTAAAAGAAATCAAAAACAAAATTAGCCTAAACTAATACTTGATATGATTATTTTTATGTGTCAAAAAGTGGTGTCATAAGGTTTGTATTAAAGTCTAAGAATTAATGGAAAAATTAGTATTTTATTACCTAAAAGAAAATGGCCAAAAAACTAATATAACCAAAAAAATTAATTGAAAAAAAAGAGGGACCAGGGGGTGCACATTGAATTTGGTGGTGCACCTAGTAATGAGGGCGCAGGCCCACTCAGGTCAAGGCCCAGGGTGGTTTTTTTGTATTGGATTTTCAGAAAAGAAATGAGAAACGGGCCAGATGGGGGGTGTATGAAGCGAGCCTGGCCCAATGATACGTTTCGTCCAGATTTTTGTAAGAGAATGGTATAGCGCTGGGCTTATGGGGGTTTGACAAGAAAATTGGCCCAAGGATCATCGTTTTTTGCAGATTTGTTGTTCAGTTTTTATCTATTTTCTTTATACAAAAAAGATGGTGGGCCAAGAAAGGGTGAGAATGAGCATGGCGGCCCAAGGTGTTGTTTGCTGTGATTCATACGATTTCCATTATCAACAATTTAAAAAAAAAAAACAAATTAATGAAAATAAATTAAATAAAAGAAAATAAAGAGAGAAGAGATAATTTGGGAATTTAGGGTTAACCGTGTGCCGCTTCAGCTCTCACTCTCAAACGCTCCTCTCTCGTTCTCCTTCTCAATCTCTCGCGAACACTGGCGCGGTGGTTTCTCTTGCTCCGGTGAGATTCGTGATACACCGCTCTCTTATCTGATTAGTTCCTCCTTGAACTCTTTCCGCTCACGACTTCTCCGATTCGGTTTCAACTTCGCATCCCTAACGAGAGCTTGAAGCGCGAAACGATGAAGATCGAAGCTTTGGTTACGAATGCGTGAAATGAGCGCACTTGAGATCAAGCATGGATTCAGGTGACATCAAACTCTTGCTTCTATCTCCTTCTTGAATCCTCTTCGTTTCTCCTTCTTCTACTTTTTTCGTATTTTTGATACGTCGCTGTGTTTGTTGATTTTACCGGTGATTTGCTGAGAGGCGATGAAGATGAAGATGGCGAAGGAGATTGAGGGAGTCTCGGAGTGTTGCTGAAGATGATGAAGGAGTATGGTGAAGTTGTGGAAGATGATCGTGTGAGAGAGAAAAGAGGTGAAACTGAATGGTTGAGGCTATTTGCAGAGAGAATGATGTGGAGAAGATGAAGATGAGAATTGTGAGAGTGGCGTGGAAGAAGATGGATGTTGAAGTGGAAGAGAAGAAGAATGATTCGTGGAAATCAGGCTTAGCACGTCTTCGTTCAAAGTTCACAAGCGGAACTATGATGAAGATTGGTGGTTATGCTTTCAGGTGTGTAGATTGTGTCGATGAGTGAAGCTGGATTTTATATGGGCAATGATTGAGTAATAACGATGAATTCTTGGGTGTGGGACTTGGAATTACAGCTTGCAATGTGTTTTTTCCAATTTCTTGAATGTGGGACTAACATGATTGCAGCATAGTTTTTGATTCCTTGAATGTGGGACTGACTTGGTTTTCTTTGCTTGATGCAGGGCTGTTGTTTATGTAGGTTGGGAATTGAATTCAGTGAGCTGGCGTCTTGGAGTTGAATTTTGTTGGATTTTTGAGAGGTTAGCTTGAGGTAAGTTATGTCTAGCTGAGTCATTTGCGTTGAACATAGGCCTGACGTGTTCTTGTGAGTAGTGTGTGAGATATTTGCTTGAAGTGAATGCACAGGTTTGGATGATGGACCTGTTTTGAATTTGCAGAATTCGGGTTTGCATCGGTGGCTGCTGAGTGTGGTTCAAACATGGTCAAAGGAAGGAAGCACTAAGTTCAAGCAAGAGCAGAATTTCATAGGCTGAAGGTTCTCTGAGCAGAACAGGTATGAACACAATGCTGCGGTCTTTTCTGAAGTAGGATTTTTGGTTAAGTGAAGTAGGACTGTTACACAGTTAGAGATTGTTAGTGAAAATAGCTTTAGAGGTCTAGATATTTAAATGGCTCAGTTCTGTCCTCACTTGTCTTTGGCTTGTTTTTATGATTCAGGCAGCAGGTTGAGTGCAAGTATGGATATGTTGCAGGGACCTTTGTTCGCTTTAATGTGGCTTGATGCAAGGACCGGTTTAGGATAGAATTAAGGACTTGCTAGGTGCTATTGTTAGCTTTTGTTTTGACCGCGTGATAATAACATGGCAGGGGCCGAATGTTTTTTTCTTTTTGGTTTGATGTGAATTTATATGGCTGAATGCAATGTCTGTCTGTTTGCTGATCTTTTTGGTTGGTTTTTGTTATGGTTGTGTGCAGGATTTCACTGTGTGAGGGGCAGAAGTGGATTCGGCTCGACATATTTCCGTGGACAGCGTTAGAACAGCAATCTGAGTTGAATCTCAATGATGATGAATGGCTCTTTTTATTGCAACTTTTGTAAACAACTGGATTTGAATGAATGAACCTTGTGTGGCTCCATGTTTATTTCAATGTGTTTACTTGAAACATCCTTAGAGATTTTTGTAAAATTGAATTAATCACGGCATATGCTTCCAATTTACTTGTGTGAATGAAGTCTGGCCCTGGGCATTTGAAACATGATTAAACTGAAAGTCTTGAATAATTGAACAATTGTGAATGTCTCCTTTCCAATTGAACTCCTTTTCATGTTTCAACTGAACTTTCAATCCCTTTTCCAAATTGGGTGATTCAGTTCTAGATAGAAAATGAAATCATGTAATGAATCTTGAATGAAACTTTTTGTATCGATTTACGCCTGAATCTTTGAATAAATTCTGAACATAATCAAATAGTTCCATGATATTTCCTACTTGCCATGCCCTTGTATTCCAACCCACCTCGACAACAATGCTTTTGAAGGAATCCTTTGAAGATACGAATTGGTTGTTGTTGGTGGACTACAGACTCAAACACCAAGAATAAGAAAACCTGACTCAACGATCCCCAGTTAACTTTTGATGGGTGCACACCTTGTAACTTGAGGAAGAAGTGTGTGAATCAACCATAATATGTGTTTTTAGTGCGTACAGAGAAACCAGTCGAGACAAGCTCTTCTGAAGTAGAAACCTCAAAGCTATAGAGATACCCTAAGCTTTCAAAATTCTTGATCCCATGCTCTGTTATTGTCTAATGAATGCATGGGTTGTGTTAGATGACCTAATGGGAAGTATGTACATGAATGCGAAGTTAAAGCCAGTTAGAAGTAAAGGGGTAGGACAAATTTGGGGTATGACAGCTGCCCCTATTTAATCATCTTAAACCTGAAGGTGAGATTGGCGCTAGCCTTTCGAACATTCGAGGTAGAAGAAGATTAAATATCAAAGTACCAGAAATTTGTCCTGAAGAGAAGATTGTGCAAGTGTTATCTTTATTTTCTTTATTTTGATATCTGCTGGGGAAAGAGAAATTTATTTTTGCTTTTCTGGTGGAAGGATATACGGTGAATAATTGGATGAACGGTGATAGCTTGTGACGTAGCCAAGGTGCCAATACAAGGTTCTCAATGGAAATGATTGTTGTATGAAACTGTGATTTGGAAAGTATGGGTCTGACGGGATGATAGGATCTACTGACTCAGAAATTGAAAGATGAGGATAAGGTCAACGGACCTACGATCCACAAGAATGAAAAAAGATGAGGATAAGGTCAACGGACCTACGATCCAGAGGAGTGCAAAAGATGAGGATAAGGTCAACGGACCTACGATCCACAAGAATGAAAAAAGACGAGGATAAGGCCAACGGACCTACGATCCACAAGAATGCAAAGGACGAGGGTAAGGTCAACGGACCTACGATCCACAAGAATGAAAGAGACGAGGATAAGGCCAACGGACCTACGATCCACAAGAATGCAAAGGACGAGGATAAGGTCAACGGACCTACGATCCACAGGAAATGAAAGATGAGGATAAGGTCAACGGACCTACGATCCACAAGAATGAAAAAAGATGAGGATAAGGTCAACGGACCTACGATCCACAGGAATGCAAAAGATGAGGATAAGGTCAACGGACCTACGATCCACAAGAATGCAAAGGACGAGGATAAGGTCAACGGACCTACGATCCACAGGAAATGAAAGATGAGGATAAGGTCAACGGACCTACGATCCACAAGAAATGCAAGATGAGGATAAGGTCAACGGACCTACGATCCACAAGGATTGGAAAAGACGAGGATAAGGTTGACAGACCTACGATCCATAAGAATTGAAAGAAAGGATAAACATCAACACTTGGGTTGGAGGACGTCAACGCTGAGGTTGGAGCATATCAACACTGAGGTTGGGGGACATCAACACTGAGGTTGTGGAAGGAAAGGCGTCGACACTGAGGTCGAGGACATCAACACCGAGGTTGGACAAGAAAAGATAAACATCAACACTGAGGTTGTGAATGACGATTGGCATCGACACAGAGGTCAGTGAAGGAATGATAGGCATCAACACTGAGGTTGGACAAGAAAAGGATAGACATCAACATTGAGGTTGGAGAAGAAAGGTATCGACACTGAGGTCAAGGGAAGAGAGAATTAATATCAACACTGAGGTTGGGGATTGGGAATTAGTTTTGAAATGGTTTTCGAGCAGAAGTACTAGGATTCTTAGGGGGATCCTTTAAAGTGATCAATTCTGACTTCAACAGGTGTTGTAATGCTTGAGCCAGTGACATATTGATCTTTGTGAACTGACGCCTAGGCGTGTCTTGCTCGTTTTGACGACCTTTTTGAGGTGCCGGTGTGGATATTAGAACTGCCCCAACAGATTGGTCATGGTTATTCTTTTTCTGACCATATACCTCGTTTGACTCTGACTTCCCATTGAAATGTTTCTTTGTAGCACCTGAGGACGTAGCAGCTTGAATCTTACCGCTTCGGATGCCATTCTCGACGCGTTCCCCAGTCAGTATAAGCTCAGTGAATCCAGATGATGAGCTTCCCAGCAAATGACTATAGAAAGGGCCAGTTAGTGTACTCATAAACATATCTACCAACTCTCTGTCAGCCAAGGAAGGTTTGACTCTTCCAGCTAAGTCTCTCCATTTCTGAGCATATTCTTTGAAGCTTTCATTAGGGCCCATAGACATGCTTTGTAGTTGCATGCGGGTTGGTGCGAGATCAGAATTGTATTGATATTGCTTATAGAAGGCAACAACCAAGTCTTCCCAAGTGCGGATATTGGTACCCTCCAGTTGATAGTACCATTCGAGTTGAGTTCCAGACAAACTCTCTTGGAAGAAGTGGATCCACAATTTTTTTATCAGCAGTATGAGGTTGAATCTTCCTCACATATGATCTTAAATGCAGCTTAGGACAAGAGACTCCGTCATATTTAGCAAAGGTCGGAACCTTGAACTTTGGAGGGATTACAACTCCAAAGATGAGTCCTAGTTCCTCAAAATCCAACCCAGGTACCTTCTGGATCTCAATGGCTTTCATACGTTCTTCAAGCAGCTTGTATTTGTCGTCTGGATGTTCGTCCTCGTGGTAATAGTCTTCTTCTTCAGAGGGCTTGGCAGTATCATGGTTGCTTTTTGCCTCAGTCTTGATACTAGCATCATCAACTTGCTCATCTTCGTCACTGTCTTCAGAGGCTTCGGCATCCCTGAGTTGCAAGATCGGTCTAAGCCTTTTCCTTAGAATATTCTTGCCTTTCTTCTTCTTATTCTTGGTAAGGAGTGCTTTCAGTTCATCTTGCCCCTTGGACAAGTTCAGGATCAGATCTTGAAATTGGGCGTTCTGAGCTTGAAGGTCTTTGACTGATTGCTCGAGATTCATGATGCTGAAATAAACAGCGAGGAGGTGAGAAACCTGTGGTGGAAACCTGTGATGCAATGTTATGAATGCAGATGCAACATTTTCAAGGATCTTTAGGAAATTTAGTTAGCAACTTTAGAAAATGGTTTGGTTGCGTCTTTGTTTGAAGAGCTTTGATTCTTGGGTGTTCTTCTCCGGGAATCGAGCTCACCATATCCAGTGGGTCATAGCCCCTGATTCGAGATACCTCTGAATTTGAAGGTACATGGCTAGAGGAAAATAAATCCTCTTGCCCCTTGATAGGTGTTGAGCCTTTGAATTGGAAGGTATGTGGCTAGAGGAAAATAAATCCTCTTGCCCCTTATTAGGAATTCAGTTCTTAATAGGAGTACCTGAAATTGTGCGCCCTAAATCCCTAAGATCCTTGAAAGGGTTAGTTAAATCATGTTATGCTTATGATGTCATGATGTCATGAATGTTATGCGAATGCAGTTCATTAGGCACAGCGTGAAATAGTAAGGGCAAACCAGTCCTTTAGCAAAACCTGCAAGGAAACAAAGGTTAGTAGCACACAAACAAGTCACACAAGTGTCCTTAGGTTTAGAGGCTTGCATGAAGTTCGTAGGTAAGTACCCTCCCCACTGAAGTTTAGTTGGTTCAACCTGTCCTATATAAAGATCGGGTTCTAGGGAGCTCATATCATTGACCTTTCTCGAAGGCGCTTATCTCAGTTCGGCAATCGAATCACCAACCGAGAAGGTCCTGAAAGTCCAGTCCATATGAGTGTAGCTTCGAGTATCAACCAACTTCGGTCGGAACCAAAGCCAGCTATCTCGCTACTTTCTAATAGGCCAAAGTCAAGTTCAACTAGGATTCTAGGGGCATATTAGTGCTTAATGACACCACGCAGCAGCCAAGTGTTTCCTCGAGTCGGATCCCAAGGAACACCAGGACAAACCAATGTGTCACACTAACGATGGCCACCATATCAACCACATCAGTATACGCTGTGCAGTCTCCTTGGTCTCATGCCATTTACCTAAGGTACTCAGATCCGGGTTAGGATCTTTCACACAAGTAATATTCCCAAAACAACCTTTAAAGATAAAGCAAACAAATCAAACAATTTTAAAGTGAATCCTAAGCTTTAAGGTAACCCCTCTTTTAATCGAAAGCGTCCCCAGCAGAGTCGCCAGTTCTGTAATACGGTGAACTGACTTTTATATCGAAATGTTGCGGTTAAGCATGAGTCGCCACCGACTTTTATTTTATCCAATTGGAAAGGCTAAAAGAACAGAAAAAGACCTTTAAAAAGATTTTGAGTTCGGGGGGTAAGTTATGCAAAGGGAAGGTGTAAGGCACCCTTTGCATCCATGGTTATCCATGGGCTCTTAATTGCTTAGCTCACTTTGTTTGTTTGATTTGTTTGAAAAGAGCAGTGTGTAAAAAGTAAAAACTTTGTCCAAGGACTTTAGCTTGTAAATAAGCGTAGCCTTGTTTTGAAAGTATTTGAAATTGAGTTGGAAAGGTATTTTTAATTTGAATTTGAAAAGAGCGAGCAATTAGTAGCAACTACCCTAAGTTTGAAAATTCGTTCTTTTAGCTTTTCGAGGCGAAAGGATCTATCCATGCCATAAAGGGCAGGAAGTCTTTCAATTGGATGTTTAAAGGGTCATCGAGTAATCGTTCGCCATAAGACTTTCCCTTGCCATAAAGAAGGCAGGTAGTCTAAGGGAAGGACATAATAGTCATTTAAGGCATCATGCGAGGATACCTTAGCAATTGGGACAATCATCTTATAAGGAAACATCATCGAGGGAGTTTCAATAACTCTGAAGGCGACAGGCAACATTGCTTTAGGTATCCTCGGAATCGAGGGACTTTGACTATTAATACGTTTAGAGGCAACAGGCAACAATAAGGCAACAAGGCAACCAGAGGGATTACCCTAAAGGTGAGTGTGTGGCACAATCAGGTGGTTCAATTCAGATATATTATCTTATAATTAGTGATCTATGTTAATTCAAGGCTTGCACTCCCTAAGATTACTAACCACGCAGTTTAAAATTGCAGGAAAATAAAGGCAGAATTTAAAGGCAGGAAAATAAAAGCCTACAACTATTACAATAAACACCTGCGGGGATAGGGGAAACTAAAACAGAAAATAAAGAAAAAATGAATAATTAATTTATCTCGAGCCTTGACTTCCTCGAACCTTCGATTCACTTTGATCATCTGAGAATTTAGGCAGAAAATGAATAAAAGTGAGTGTATGAGAGATTCATTGATAGTTGAAAGTAATTTAAACCATAAGGCAAAATTAAAACCAAAGGTAAAAATAATTTAAATAATAATAAAGAGGGACTAGAACTTAGCTTTTGATTGCTCTGACGCGTAGTCGAACAAACCCTGATGGTAACCCTGAAATTAGGCGTGAAGAAGAGGAATTTTAGTGCATTACTGATTCAAACCCTGATTAATTACAAACCCTAAAAAAGTTTATAAACCCTAAAGGGTCATTTTAAGAAAACCTATTGTGACCCACATGGTTTGTGAGGCTTAAAAACGCATTCACGGATAACACCTACTTGAGGATTCTAAGGTGTATAAATAGATCGAGATTAACAAACCTAAGAATTTTAATTGATAACAGGATACATACAAAAATAATAATTTTTATTGTTTAAAAAACAATTTTTTGATAAAATAACAAAAATCGAATTTTCGATAAAATAAAAGTATTTAGTAAATATAAATGTTTTTTAGAAAAGTAATTTAAATAGAAAAAAAAAAGAAAGAAAATAGATGAAATAGTTTATGTAATTAAAAGAAAATTTAAAGAATAAAATTAAATAAAATAAAGAACTTAGCTGAGGATCTGGTGTGATGCTCTTGTGAAGGTCTTTAGTGCACTAGCGAATTCTGGGCGTTTGATCAGAAGGAGTGGGCATCATGTGGCTGATGGGCGAGGGTGCACTGTATGCGTGTATTGCCTGGACACACCCAATCAACGAATTGAAAGTTTGTTAAAATAAATTACCTGTGTGGGATTCGAACCCAGGTGTATTAGGACGTCCATATGTCTCACGCTGCCAGCTGAGCTACGCTCTCTTGTTGTTTTAAATATCATCATCAATAAAAAAACAAGAAAATAGGGTAGTGAAGGAAAAGTAAAACATAGTCATAAGTGGGCCCCTCCTGCGTTGAACGGCCAATGAAACGGAGAGAGGAAATTCTTTGAATGTTGACCTGCCAATAACCTTGTCACACGCGTGAAGAGAGACAGCGCCGCGTTGCCCAGCCAATTAGGACGCTCCACATGTGTCATCTTCTTCAACACAAAATTGCAGAAATTTTGCTACGATATAGCCTCGAATCCACTGCGATTTTAGCTACGAATTCTGCGTAATTTCGTAGCAAATTGATCACGATCTTCAAACCTGCAAAAACAAACCATAAACGCAAAACAAACAGCCCAGATCGCCTTAAGTTTTCTCCCTGATCATGAATGTGTCTTTTGTTTGGTACAAAAAGCCCTGGAATATCGAAACCGATGGTGGAGTTATGTAATGCCCTAACCATGGTGGTTTTCATTAGGTGCGTTGAAACTCCAAACCAAAAGCCCAGATCTTCTCTAAATCATGCATAATACTCAACCAAACGATTAGTTTAAATTGAAACGTAATAATATGTGAGATAGGGAAGTTAGAACATGCATGAACGTGAATGATGATATGCGCGTGTTATAAGCAACCACGGGACTCGTTTAATGGTTCATTCTTACCCTATCTCACCTCAGAAAGATGATACAATGCTTAGGTTTGTTTGAGAAGGGCTGCAACGAAACTTCTTGGTGGCCCTAGCTTTCTTGTATTTTGTAACTCAAAACCCTAGCTCTTGGCAGCCAATCTTTCGTCCTCCTCTTCATTAGGATTAATGTGTATATATATTAGAGACATTAAGTCAAGTTTGTGGGCTTGGACTTTAGGTTATGAAGAGAAAAGAAATTTCATAAGAAAACCATGTATTTTCTTTCTAAATTTGGATAGTTTCTTCTCATGACCATGCAACGAACTTTGGACTCTCTTCTATGATTATTTGGGCCCATGGATGATTAAAAGTAAAGCCATATGATTTAATCATATTATTTTCATATTTTATTCAATAAATTTGGCTTTTAAATGAATAAAAACTCAAATTAATTAAATAAAAATCATAAAAATACGTGGTAATACTTATGGATCCTCATTCATGCTATGGAAGTGTTTGTAATTCAACTCTTAGGCCCATTAACCTAAAACATTAAAAATTATTCATTTTGCCCTTTGTGCATTTTCTCAAAATCGCTTAACTTGCGCGAGCCATAACTCCTTCATTTTTTATTGTATGGAAGTGTTCTTGAGCTTTTTTAGAAAGATTAGAGTGTCCTCTAAATGATGCTTTTGGTTTCATCTCAATTAAATATTCCATACTCGAGTTATGAGCTTTGACCCAAAAGGTGTTTTTGTTGACTTTTTGGAGGACCTGTAATGTATCGGCTCAAATCTCCCAAATGGTGCATTTCTGGCCTTGGCTTGTGAGAGACAAAGTTGTAGAGAACTCAATTTTCTTCAAAATGAGATTTGGATGGAAATTTTATGATGTTCCATGTGGAAGTTATGGCTGGTCAAAGTTCAGTTGACTTTCTCCTATGAAAACCCTAATTTAGAAACTTTTGAATTTGTCGATTTTTGATCTTTCCTTGATGAACCATGATCAATTTTTGATCAAATGGTGAATGATACTTCAATATGAGGATGTTGTCAAAAAATCAGGAGTTTTGACTGTGGTTTGACCGTAGTTTAACTTTTTGGTCAACTAGTCGTCTATTGATCATTTGAGTAGTTGACTGAGCAATCTTTGGATTTGAAGCTTGTAATTTGTCATGGAGATACTATGAGTCATATAAGAGGCCATGGGATCCATTTGAGGCATCAGAGATTGATTTCTCTTTGAGAAGAACAAAACCCTAGTTGGAGAGTAGTTGATTAGGAGAGTGTTCATGCAATTAAGTCTTGTGCTTCTGACATTCAGCTGAGCCTGAATATAAAAATATGGTGGGCAAATTTTGGGGTATGACAGCTGCCCCTGTTCAATCTTCTTATGCCTGAGGGTGTAGATTGGCTTGTGTGCCTGTCGGAATTTGAAGGTAGAAGAGGATTGAACACTAGAATACCCAAGAATTTGCCCTAGCTGAAGTAGGGACTTTTGTCGGAGATGGGCTTGAAGATGCCATCCAGGTGTTTGGAAAAGATGTATGATTGAGATGGGCTTAAAGATGCCATCCAGCTTGATAGACTTGAGAGTCAGAATATGTCGTACGTTAAACTATATCCGAGCTCGAAGTATTGAGAAGTGTTTGTTGGAGATGGGCTTAAAGATGCCATATGGATGTTGGGAGTGTGAAGTGAATTAATTGTAGTGACTCTAATGTCATGACTCTATTGTCGTAGTGTCGTGACTTGATTGTCATGACTTCATTGTCATGATTGTTCCTGAACTGAATACCGGGATTAGATATGTGACTCAATCGTCGTGACTCCATTGTCGTGGCTCGTTTGTTGTGATTCCATTAGGGTGACTCAGTTGTCGAGATTCCATTGTCGTGACTCAGTTGTCGTGATTCCTTCATCGTGACTCAGCTGTCGTGATTCCATCATCGTGACTCAGTTTTCGTGACTTCATTGTCGTGACTCAGTTGTCGTGATTCCATTATCGTGACTCAGTTGTCGTGATTCCATTATCGTGACTCAGTTGTCGTGATTCCATTATCGTGACTCAGTTGTCGTGACTTCATTGTCGTGACTCAGTTGTCGTGATTCCATTATCGTGACTCAGTTGTCGTGATTCCTTCATCGTGACTCAGTTGTCGTGGTCTTTTCTGAATTGAATGTCATGATTAAATCTTTGAATGTTGATCGTGTCAGTACCGTTCGTAGTAACTGAATTAGACCTTGGAAGATTGGAGATTTTGTTCATTTGTTTGTACCTGTATCCTGCAATAGGTACAATTAGTCTTTATGCAATGTCATGATGCATGTATTATGAGAAACTTGCATATGAGGTAATTTATGCAATGTATGAATATGTTTATGATATATGATGTCAGAATATGATTTGTCCTTGATCGAGAAAATAAATCTTTGTATCATTGTGATTTTGATATCTGATCTTGTTTTTGAAGATGCTCAGCTGGGGATTTATGATTTTGCTTGGGGATGACCAGTAACTTGATGTACCCTGACTGGGGATGAAAGACATTAATAAACCATGTTTGAGAAGAGAAGAAGGTCGGGGAACCGACGGTGTCAAAGATGTGAACTCTGTTGAGGAGCTATGTTTTTTGTTGGACGAGAGCATTTGAAGATATCTTCTTTAATAATTACTCTGTGGGATATGATCTTGTGAAACCGGCTTTGTGGGGAGTCCTGGGTGTCTTGAAAGTTGCCCCCAGTATTATAGTAACTATCATTCCTGGATTTGATTAGGACGCACCTCTGAATATTGATCAAGATATCTAACTGGACTTGCATAGATTTCCCCCTGCTGGTAGGAACTCTGGAAAGATTCGTCTCGCGAGGACTTTATGAGATGTGCACTATGGGCGACATGCCCCTAGTAATCATAAACTTAGGATGATGCTTCTTCCTGATCGGGAAATAGTTTGAAATCCACTTGTGGTGCATGCCTTTGACTTTTTGGCATTTGAGAGATTCTTCGAATCTTGACTTGATTGCCCCAGATTGATTGGGCAAAGCGGGCCATGCCCCTTGTATACGTAGAGACATTGCTTCTTGGAGGAATATTGTCTGTCGGGATAACTTTCAGTCATTAGTTGTACCACTGTGCAAATTCAGTCTGATGCTAACATTTGAAATTATGTAGCAGAATTCGTTTAATAATGAATTCATGAGATGCAATGCATACATTTGTCTTTAGTTTTTGAAAAACGTTAAAACAGGAGATGTAAAAGCGCGATGTTTGTAAAAACATGATATTTGTAACAACGTGATGTTTGTAAAAACGTGATATCAACTCGGCATTTGTGGTAAACCTTAAGGAGTCAGGATACCTTTTTGATGACAGTATGCTTTCGAACTAACCATGCTTCAATTAGGACTTTCAAGGGTTGTAACGTGGCTTGGTTCACAGTTTTAAGAAACAAAGGATAATAGCTCAAAAATTTATTTATACCCATCCCAATCTTCGTGATGTTCTTCGATCCTATGCCCAGTTATCTTTGCGTTTCAGCTTTAGCAGATCTTGACGTATTGATATTTGATGGTGGTTGAAGTACCAAAAGTTTATTTGGACAGTCAGTCATCCTTTTTGGTCGAGTATTCGTAGTGACCTCTTTTTTTCGACTTTGATTTTTGTTATCCCTAACTTTTGCCTGAACTGTTCATTTTCTGATTACAGTCAGCGAGATGTTTTTAGTTCTTGATAAGTTTCCTTCATTTTTTTTCTTTTTTCTTTTATGGATATTGACTGCCTGACTTGAGAATTACGGGAATCCATCATTACTGGTGTAAAGCATATGGTATAACTGAGTTAACTGAGTAACTACCCTGCCCCAGGTTATGATTAAGGGATTGATTTGTATGAGAAAGAAACTTCTACTTCTTAGGCTCAAAGGGGTTAACGAGGGATTAACATCCTTATATCTCCACTGTTTAGGAATTGAAACAATGCCTGTACATCGTCAGCATAGTCTGTTCAAAAGCATACTGTATGAGGTTGCGGTATCGTTTTCTTCATCCTCCCTTAAAAGACTTACAGCTTAGCAGGAGTTGAGTATTACAAAACATATGCAGATTAAAGACATAATTTAAAAGGAGTGATAGCAAAATAGTTTATTCAAGACAATCATATGCAATGCACTGATGATGATTATTAAAACAGATAATGTCTATCATAATTCGAATGTTTAAACAAACAAAATAGAAGTTGCAAATGAAAGGTAAAACTAATGATCTAAAAGTTCATCCTTCTAGCCATCCACAGCATTAGCAGTCACATTAGAAGTCTCAGGAGGATCAAATTCAATTTCCCCAGCATCGATCATATCTTGGATCTTGTTCCTCAATGTCCAGCAGCTATTCGTATCATGACCAGGACTATCGGAGTGATATGCACACCTCACATTAGGATTATAGCTTCGAGCAGAAGTACTAGGATTCTTAGGGGGATCCTTTAAAGTGATCAATTCTGACTTCAACAGGTGTTGTAATGCTTGAGCCAGTGACATATTGATCTTTGTGAACTGACGCCTAGGCGTGTCTTGCTCGTTTTGACGACCTTTTTGAGGTGCCGGTGTGGATATTAGAACTGCCCCAACAGATTGGTCATGGTTATTCTTTTTCTGACCATATACCTCGTTTGACTCTGACTTCCCATTGAAATGTTTCTTTGTAGCACCTGAGGACGTAGCAGCTTGAATCTTACCGCTTCGGATGCCATTCTCGACGCGTTCCCCAGTCAGTATAAGCTCAGTGAATCCAGATGATGAGCTTCCCAGCAAATGACTATAGAAAGGGCCAGTTAGTGTACTCATAAACATATCTACCAACTCTCTGTCAGCCAAGGAAGGTTTGACTCTTCCAGCTAAGTCTCTCCATTTCTGAGCATATTCTTTGAAGCTTTCATTAGGGCCCATAGACATGCTTTGTAGTTGCATGCGGGTTGGTGCGAGATCAGAATTGTATTGATATTGCTTATAGAAGGCAACAACCAAGTCTTCCCAAGTGCGGATATTGGTACCCTCCAGTTGATAGTACCATTCGAGTTGAGTTCCAGACAAACTCTCTTGGAAGAAGTGGATCCACAATTTTTTTATCAGCAGTATGAGGTTGAATCTTCCTCACATATGATCTTAAATGCAGCTTAGGACAAGAGACTCCGTCATATTTAGCAAAGGTCGGAACCTTGAACTTTGGAGGGATTACAACTCCAAAGATGAGTCCTAGTTCCTCAAAATCCAACCCAGGTACCTTCTGGATCTCAATGGCTTTCATACGTTCTTCAAGCAGCTTGTATTTGTCGTCTGGATGTTCGTCCTCGTGGTAATAGTCTTCTTCTTCAGAGGGCTTGGCAGTATCATGGTTGCTTTTTGCCTCAGTCTTGATACTAGCATCATCAACTTGCTCATCTTCGTCACTGTCTTCAGAGGCTTCGGCATCCCTGAGTTGCAAGATCGGTCTAAGCCTTTTCCTTAGAATATTCTTGCCTTTCTTCTTCTTATTCTTGGTAAGGAGTGCTTTCAGTTCATCTTGCCCCTTGGACAAGTTCAGGATCAGATCTTGAAATTGGGCGTTCTGAGCTTGAAGGTCTTTGACTGATTGCTCGAGATTCATGATGCTGAAATAAACAGCGAGGAGGTGAGAAACCTGTGGTGGAAACCTGTGATGCAATGTTATGAATGCAGATGCAACATTTTCAAGGATCTTTAGGAAATTTAGTTAGCAACTTTAGAAAATGGTTTGGTTGCGTCTTTGTTTGAAGAGCTTTGATTCTTGGGTGTTCTTCTCCGGGAATCGAGCTCACCATATCCAGTGGGTCATAGCCCCTGATTCGAGATACCTCTGAATTTGAAGGTACATGGCTAGAGGAAAATAAATCCTCTTGCCCCTTGATAGGTGTTGAGCCTTTGAATTGGAAGGTATGTGGCTAGAGGAAAATAAATCCTCTTGCCCCTTATTAGGAATTCAGTTCTTAATAGGAGTACCTGAAATTGTGCGCCCTAAATCCCTAAGATCCTTGAAAGGGTTAGTTAAATCATGTTATGCTTATGATGTCATGATGTCATGAATGTTATGCTAATGCAGTTCATTAGGCACAGCGTGAAATAGTAAGGGCAAACCAGTCCTTTAGCAAAACCTGCAAGGAAACAAAGGTTAGTAGCACACAAACAAGTCACACAAGTGTCCTTAGGTTTAGAGGCTTGCATGAAGTTCGTAGGTAAGTACCCTCCCCACTGAAGTTTAGTTGGTTCAACCTGTCCTATATAAAGATCGGGTTCTAGGGAGCTCATATCATTGACCTTTCTCGAAGGCGCTTATCTCAGTTCGGCAATCGAATCACCAACCGAGAAGGTCCTGAAAGTCCAGTCCATATGAGTGTAGCTTCGAGTATCAACCAACTTCGGTCGGAACCAAAGCCAGCTATCTCGCTACTTTCTAATAGGCCAAAGTCAAGTTCAACTAGGATTCTAGGGGCATATTAGTGCTTAATGACACCACGCAGCAGCCAAGTGTTTCCTCGAGTCGGATCCCAAGGAACACCAGGACAAACCAATGTGTCACACTAACGATGGCCACCATATCAACCACATCAGTATACGCTGTGCAGTCTCCTTGGTCTCATGCCATTTACCTAAGGTACTCAGATCCGGGTTAGGATCTTTCACACAAGTAATATTCCCAAAACAACCTTTAAAGATAAAGCAAACAAATCAAACAATTTTAAAGTGAATCCTAAGCTTTAAGGTAACCCCTCTTTTAATCGAAAGCGTCCCCAGCAGAGTCGCCAGTTCTGTAATACGGTGAACTGACTTTTATATCGAAATGTTGCGGTTAAGCATGAGTCGCCACCGACTTTTATTTTATCCAATTGGAAAGGCTAAAAGAACAGAAAAAGACCTTTAAAAAGATTTTGAGTTCGGGGGGTAAGTTATGCAAAGGGAAGGTGTAAGGCACCCTTTGCATCCATGGTTATCCATGGGCTCTTAATTGCTTAGCTCACTTTGTTTGTTTGATTTGTTTGAAAAGAGCAGTGTGTAAAAAGTAAAAACTTTGTCCAAGGACTTTAGCTTGTAAATAAGCGTAGCCTTGTTTTGAAAGTATTTGAAATTGAGTTGGAAAGGTATTTTTAATTTGAATTTGAAAAGAGCGAGCAATTAGTAGCAACTACCCTAAGTTTGAAAATTCGTTCTTTTAGCTTTTCGAGGCGAAAGGATCTATCCATGCCATAAAGGGCAGGAAGTCTTTCAATTGGATGTTTAAAGGGTCATCGAGTAATCGTTCGCCATAAGACTTTCCCTTGCCATAAAGAAGGCAGGTAGTCTAAGGGAAGGACATAATAGTCATTTAAGGCATCATGCGAGGATACCTTAGCAATTGGGACAATCATCTTATAAGGAAACATCATCGAGGGAGTTTCAATAACTCTGAAGGCGACAGGCAACATTGCTTTAGGTATCCTCGGAATCGAGGGACTTTGACTATTAATACGTTTAGAGGCAACAGGCAACAATAAGGCAACAAGGCAACCAGAGGGATTACCCTAAAGGTGAGTGTGTGGCACAATCAGGTGGTTCAATTCAGATATATTATCTTATAATTAGTGATCTATGTTAATTCAAGGCTTGCACTCCCTAAGATTACTAACCACGCAGTTTAAAATTGCAGGAAAATAAAGGCAGAATTTAAAGGCAGGAAAATAAAAGCCTACAACTATTACAATAAACACCTGCGGGGATAGGGGAAACTAAAACAGAAAATAAAGAAAAAATGAATAATTAATTTATCTCGAGCCTTGACTTCCTCGAACCTTCGATTCACTTTGATCATTTGAGAATTTAGGCAGAAAATGAATAAAAGTGAGTGTATGAGAGATTCATTGATAGTTGAAAGTAATTTAAACCATAAGGCAAAATTAAAACCAAAGGTAAAAATAATTTAAATAATAATAAAGAGGGACTAGAACTTAGCTTTTGATTGCTCTGACGCGTAGTCGAACAAACCCTGATGGTAACCCTGAAATTAGGCGTGAAGAAGAGGAATTTTAGTGCATTACTGATTCAAACCCTGATTAATTACAAACCCTAAAAAAGTTTATAAACCCTAAAGGGTCATTTTAAGAAAACCTATTGTGACCCACATGGTTTGTGAGGCTTAAAAACGCATTCACGGATAACACCTACTTGAGGATTCTAAGGTGTATAAATAGATCGAGATTAACAAACCTAAGAATTTTAATTGATAACAGGATACATACAAAAATAATAATTTTTATTGTTTAAAAAACAATTTTTTGATAAAATAACAAAAATCGAATTTTCGATAAAATAAAAGTATTTAGTAAATATAAATGTTTTTTAGAAAAGTAATTTAAATAGAAAAAAAAAAAGAAAGAAAATAGATGAAATAGTTTATGTAATTAAAAGAAAATTTAAAGAATAAAATTAAATAAAATAAAGAACTTAGCTGAGGATCTGGTGTGATGCTCTTGTGAAGGTCTTTAGTGCACTAGCGAATTCTGGGCGTTTGATCAGAAGGAGTGGGCATCATGTGGCTGATGGGCGAGGGTGCACTGTATGCGTGTATTGCCTGGACACACCCAATCAACGAATTGAAAGTTTGTTAAAATAAATTACCTGTGTGGGATTCGAACCCAGGTGTATTAGGACGTCCATATGTCTCACGCTGCCAGCTGAGCTACGCTCTCTTGTTGTTTTAAATATCATCATCAATAAAAAAACAAGAAAATAGGGTAGTGAAGGAAAAGTAAAACATAGTCATAAGTGGGCCCCTCCTGCGTTGAACGGCCAATGAAACGGAGAGAGGAAATTCTTTGAATGTTGACCTGCCAATAACCTTGTCACACGCGTGAAGAGAGACAGCGCCGCGTTGCCCAGCCAATTAGGACGCTCCACATGTGTCATCTTCTTCAACACAAAATTGCAGAAATTTTGCTACGATATAGCCTCGAATCCACTGCGATTTTAGCTACGAATTCTGCGTAATTTCGTAGCAAATTGATCACGATCTTCAAACCTGCAAAAACAAACCATAAACGCAAAACAAACAGCCCAGATCGCCTTAAGTTTTCTCCCTGATCATGAATGTGTCTTTTGTTTGGTACAAAAAGCCCTGGAATATCGAAACCGATGGTGGAGTTATGTAATGCCCTAACCATGGTGGTTTTCATTAGGTGCGTTGAAACTCCAAACCAAAAGCCCAGATCTTCTCTAAATCATGCATAATACTCAACCAAACGATTAGTTTAAATTGAAACGTAATAATATGTGAGATAGGGAAGTTAGAACATGCATGAACGTGAATGATGATATGCGCGTGTTATAAGCAACCACGGGACTCGTTTAATGGTTCATTCTTACCCTATCTTACCTCAGAAAGATGATACAATGCTTAGGTTTGTTTGAGAAGGGCTGCAACGAAACTTCTTGGTGGCCCTAGCTTTCTTGTATTTTGTAACTCAAAACCCTAGCTCTTGGCAGCCAATCTTTCGTCCTCCTCTTCATTAGGATTAATGTGTATATATATTAGAGACATTAAGTCAAGTTTGTGGGCTTGGACTTTAGGTTATGAAGAGAAAAGAAATTTCATAAGAAAACCATGTATTTTCTTTCTAAATTTGGATAGTTTCTTCTCATGACCATGCAACGAACTTTGGACTCTCTTCTATGATTATTTGGGCCCATGGATGATTAAAAGTAAAGCCATATGATTTAATCATATTATTTTCATATTTTATTCAATAAATTTGGCTTTTAAATGAATAAAAACTCAAATTAATTAAATAAAAATCATAAAAATACGTGGTAATACTTATGGATCCTCATTCATGCTATGGAAGTGTTTGTAATTCAACTCTTAGGCCCATTAACCTAAAACATTAAAAATTATTCATTTTGCCCTTTGTGCATTTTCTCAAAATCGCTTAACTTGCGCGAGCCATAACTCCTTCATTTTTTATTGTATGGAAGTGTTCTTGAGCTTTTTTAGAAAGATTAGAGTGTCCTCTAAATGATGCTTTTGGTTTCATCTCAATTAAATATTCCATACTCGAGTTATGAGCTTTGACCCAAAAGGTGTTTTTGTTGACTTTTTGGAGGACCTGTAATGTATCGGCTCAAATCTCCCAAATGGTGCATTTCTGGCCTTGGCTTGTGAGAGACAAAGTTGTAGAGAACTCAATTTTCTTCAAAATGAGATTTGGATGGAAATTTTATGATGTTCCATGTGGAAGTTATGGCTGGTCAAAGTTCAGTTGACTTTCTCCTATGAAAACCCTAATTTAGAAACTTTTGAATTTGTCGATTTCTGATCTTTCCTTGATGAACCATGATCAATTTTTGATCAAATGGTGAATGATACTTCAATATGAGGATGTTGTCAAAAAATCAGGAGTTTTGACTGTGGTTTGATCGTAGTTTAACTTTTTGGTCAACTAGTCGTCTATTGATCATTTGAGTAGTTGACTGAGCAATCTTTGGATTTGAAGCTTGTAATTTGTCATGGAGATACTATGAGTCATATAAGAGGCCATGGGATCCATTTGAGGCATCAGAGATTGAATTCTCTTTGAGAAGAACAAAACCCTAGTTGGAGAGTAGTTGATTAGGAGAGTGTTCATGCAATTAAGTCTTGTGCTTCTGACATTCAGCTGAGCCTGAATATAAAAATATGGTGGGCAAATTTTGGGGTATGACAGCAATCGTTCGAATTGCCACACACCAAGTATGGTTATTCAAACGGTTGAAAAATGAGATGAGTTGAATGCCCACCCTCATTCACACTCTAATCTTCACGCAGCACACGGGAAATAACCTCGGAGACAACGATTCTGACGAAGAAGGCCAGGAGAGAGAAGATAAGATTTCTTTTGGGGATTGAGAATACCAGGTATTGGCACCATGGTTTGGGGAGATTTGTGATGTAGTAACAGATATCAATCGGAGTCTGTAAGGACAACATTTTATGTGGGGAAGTATCATCGGCTTGATTGAGTGCTGATTTGTATTATCTGGCTTATGCTTTGTATGCATGTTTGAATTTTTCTGTATGGCGTAATGATCCATTTTGATGGATATGCTACGCTTTTGAGGATGCAATGCTATATGCAATGGATTCTATATGCAAAGTGCCAAATAAAGGCCTTAGTGAGATAGAGAAGCATGATCATTGGGGTCTGTTGCTTGTTGTCTTGAGATGCCAATATGAGTCGGTGTTGGAACCCTACAGTACCAAAGATCTTTAGCAACTGCACTGAGGGTTGAAATGTAGCTTCGTTGGGGAGGAAGTGACTTCATCTGACTTTCCCTACATCTTGAATTTCTTGGGGATGGTGAGCTTGAGGAGATTCCCTCGATTCAGCATGTTGAGGATGAGAAATTCAGATAGGGAGCCCAGGTTGGGGAAGCGGAACAACTCCCATGAGAAATAAACTCATGTGCTTGGGGAGAGACCGAAGTTCCAGGAGAAATAAACTCCTATGATTGGAGAGAGCAATACAACTCAGAAAATTGTGCCCCAAGATTCGTGAACTACGAAGGATTTTGCCCCAAAGGATCCTTGGAGAGATTTGTCAAATCTCGACGTAATTGCCCCAGATTAATTGACCTCAAGAGAGATTTCTTGACTTGATTGCCCCAGATTGATGGAAACTTGAATGGATGTCTCAGTTGACAGAGTCTTCACACAACTTGCCCCTTGGAGTAATCAGCCTTTGAAGTGAATGGCTCATGGAATCGACCAACTTTTTCTGCAGTTGTTCATTGTTTGATCTTCCTTGATGTCAAGTGTTTATTCACAAGTAAAAGATATTTGTTTTGAAGATGATAATCCTAATGCAATGCTTATGCTAGCTTCGAAATCAAAGTTATTGAAATAAAGTTGTGACATTCAGTGTTTAAATTATTTGTCATATCGATATCAACATAAATGGTAAGCAAACATCTAGGAGTCAGTTTTACACAACTTGGTGTGGTGTGCTTTCGAAATAAACCCGGCTTCAATTAGGTCTTTCAAGGGTTGTAACGTGGCCTGGTTCACGGTTTTAGAAAGAAAGTATTTAAGGCTCAAAGTCTAACCTAACCCACCCATTCTTCGTGATGTTCTCCAGTCCTAAGCTCAACTTAACCTGATACGAGCGGCCATCCTTCAAGAGGAGTTTGAGATGATTGAGGAATCAATGAAGTCTTCTCGGACATGGCAGTCACTCACTTTCTTTTTGGTGCCTGATCACACGACTTTGTTCCTTTGATGAGGACCTTTATTTTGTAATCCTCGTTTTTTGCTTCTGCTTTGTTTTCTTTTTGTTCCCCTAACTTTTGCCTGGACAAATTCTTTTGAATTTTATTTTGGAGTCCAGCGGGATGCCCTAATTTTTGCCTAAGTCACTTGTTCTCAAGTTGTTGACTTAGCGGGCTTTCTTTCTTTTTTTTTTTGAACAAGTCGTGTGATCCTGAATCTTTGATTTGCGGGAGGTGATTGTGACTGCCTCATCCCTTGGTTGATGAGGGGTTACCATTGTGGCATTGACTTTCCTCAACCTTTTGAAAGATAATCATTGTAGTATCCTTGGACGGACACTCCTGATGAATTTTGATTGCTCGATCAGATTAATTGAATGCTACCCTGCCCCTGGGTTAAATGTGAGGGTTTTTTCTTTGGTATAGAAAAGAAACTCCTACTTCAAGGCTCAAAGGGGTTAAAGAGGGTCTATCTCCCTTATATCTCCGGTGTTTGGGGATTTGAAACAATGCCTGTACATCCTCAGCGGGGTTTTATTCAAAAGCACACAATTTTAGATTTTGCGTTTTTATTTTTTCATCATTCTCCTTTTGATATTTTTGCTTAATCCAGAGTTTGATATCGATAGACAGAAAGATATGAGTGAACACGAATGGATTGATTCGAAACTAGCATATGCAATGCATTTTTATTTTCATTAAAAAACAAACAAGTTTTACATGGAAGAAACATTTAACAAAACAAGGAAAACTACAAATGAAAATGCAGAAATGATTGATGATTGCCATTGTTGAGGAGGCTTGACTCCGTCTGGACTTGTTGATCTTGAATACTTTTTGCAGTTCTTTCCAAATACTTCAGATTACTTCAAAAGAAAACTCCAACAAAGTCACCCAAGAGTTGTAAATTTGTGCTACTTTAGGGATTCGAGCAATGCGAGTGATGCAATGCTCAAGATAAGAGTACGTCTTGCTTATCCCTCGTGCGGGAGCCCCAAGCATAGTTTCTATAGTAGTAATCGCCATCATAAATGGGAAGAATCTTGTATGATCATCAACTCAAGAGAGCTACTTGTGGTGAAGAAGACCCAATACTAGAATCTTAACCAATTGAAATTCCGAAAAACGGGGAAGCACCTTGAGAATGAGAAGCATCATGTAGAACACTCTTGATTACCACATGGAAAAAGAATCTGACGAAGTCACTCCAGAATTGGTAATGCTTTAAGGGATTCGAGCAATGCGAATGATGCAATGCTCAAGATAAGAGTACGTCTTGCTTATCCCTCGTGCGGGAGCCCCATGAACTCTTCAATTTATGTGAAGACCATTTGGAGTGAATGATATCGCTTTGGAGTCAATGAGATCTTGGACTTTGTGTTTCAAAATATTACAATCCTCAGTTGATTGTCCGGATGTCCCAGAATGGTACTCACACTTGGCATTTAAGTCATATCCTTGAGGAATCGGTGTTGGAGGGGGCTTAGCCTCCCTTAGTTCGACCAAAGATTCATTGAGTAAATGAGAGAGCAGTTGACTATAAGTCATAGGAATCGGGTCAATCTTTCTTGGTGGTCTTCTCGGCCTTCGTGGACCTTGTTGTTGTTGGTAGTTAAGAACATGAACCTGAGGATAAGCAGGGAGTTCTTCTTCTCTATTCTCTGAAATAGCATTTGTTTCACTTTTCTCTTCTTCAGTGAATTCAGGAATATTGGCCATATCTTGGATTTTACCCATCTTTAAAGCATTTTCAATTCGTTCTCCTACGACAACCAAACTTGAGAATTCGGAGGAAGCGCATCCAATCATCATGTTCAGATAAGGATCTTTCAAAGTATTCATGAACATGTCTACAAGCTCTCGTTCCAAAAGAGGAGGTTGAACTCTGGAAGCTAATTCTCTCCATCTTTGTGCATACTCTTTAAAAGACTCACCAACCTTCTGAGTTAAACTTTGGAGTTGTATTCTAGTAGGAGCCATGTCACTGTTGTACTTGTAATGCTTGAAAAAAGCCTCTGCTAATTCATCCCATGTGCGGACATGGGTTCGTTCAAGTCGTGTATACCACTCAAGGGATGCCCCACTTAGGCTATCTTGAAAGAAGTGCATTAGAAGCTTGTCATTTTCTGCATACGGTGCCATCTTGTTGCAGAATGCCTTGATGTGACTCATCGGACAAGTAATACCCTTGTATTTCTCAAAACTGGGGACTTTGAACTTAGCGGGAATCTTGATATCAGGCACTAGGCACAAATCAATAGCATTTAATCCTGAGGAGCTTCGACCTTCTAAAGCCTTCAATCTTTCTTCCAGGAGATGAAATTTCCTCTCATTTTCCTCAATTGGGAACTTGAAAGCTTCGAGTTCAGAATCGTTCTCATGATGTGAATCCTCCTTATTTGGAACTTCCACGGGCACAGGTTTTGATCCTCCATTAGCAACAGTAGTCGGAGTACTATTAGCCAATTTAGCAACACTTTGTCTTAGCTCTTCTTGCCCTTGAACAGCAACATGGAGAGTCTCAATGAGTTGGGTCATCCTCTCCCCCATAGTATCCAAGTCCTTACGAAGTTCAACCTGATTCTGTTCAAGACGGTCCATGATTCTCCTGATTAATCCTTGTATGCTACAGATGTAGGGAAGTCAACTTTGATGATGAAGCAAAAATCTGGATTGAAAGGGACCCCAATAAGCTTCTGATATGGAACCATGAAATGCAATATGATGTGAATGCAATGTTTCATTTCCGAGGAATCCTAAAGTCTTTTCACACATTCTTCTCTTTTATCTTTTTTGAAATCAAAGCTTTATTTTTTATAGAATATCTTTTCTTTTCTTTTTTCCTTCTTTTCTATTTCCTTTTTCTTTTCATTTCTTTTTTTTGGAAATAGACTTTAGAATTCCTCGCAAATGAAGTGGATAAAGCAATGATGTTATGCAATGCAAAAGTATGGGATCAAGGTCCATATGATCTGAGTAACCATCACACAATCCTCTGAATAACTGATGTGAAGCTTCTGTACAGGCCAAATGTCACAGGATCAAAGGTTCGACGTCTTTTTGAATACCAGAATATCAAGCACCATGAGAACGGACCAAATAAAGGTCCGACCTCAAATATGAAGAGCCAAAGGTATGTAGGAGTCAAGGTTTCCTGTCCCACCCCAATCTCACGGGTATGAATTCTAAACACGGACAAGTGGTTCCTAATGGTCACTAGGGTCTACAGTTCCCATGGGGTACAAAGTGTTTGAGGCAGCAAGCGTGCCAGACACAGTGTTCCATGAAAGAACCTCGCCCAGTTGTGGTACCCCATGTCAATCTCAGCCATAGCAAGCGCTACGGGAGTCAACATGAGCATCCACGCTAATCCTATGTGTCACTTGGCCTGGGTAGTGGGCCTTTTACCTCACAAAAACCCCCCACCTGCAAAACAGAACAGAAGACCCCAAGGAACACAAAATATAATCCATATGCATGATGTGCAAGCAGAAATAAACATGATATGCAAGCAGAAAATAACATGCAAACATATATACAAGATATAGACATAAAACAAATAAACACCCAATAAAATAAAACAAACAAAGGCTAGGATCGACTTGCTTAGGTATCCCCAGCAGAGTCGCCAGCTGTCGCACGCTCGCGAAAAATGAACAGAGTCGCCACCAATATATTTATCCCAAAAGGGAAAGGAATATCAGAAAACCTAGCAAAGGAAGGAACAAGGTCTTGCGACCAGAGAATCAAGGTACGGGAGTCGGTTACGCGAGGGGAAGGTATTAGCACCCCTCGCGCCCATCGTACTCGATGGTATCCACCTATGTTTGTTTCTATCTAAAGGGTGTGTACTATGTCTACCTATATGTGAATGCATGCAAAAGAAATACGGGGAAAAGAAGGAATTATTTACAAGTGTGCTCGTTCAAGCCCCGCGACTTGATGCCTACGTATCCTTTTCAAGAATCAGAGCGCCGTAGTTCGGCTCCATAGTTTCTGTTTGTTTTTGTGTTTTTTAGTTGGGCGGCGTTAACGTTCGCGCTCTTGCATAAGGGGACAGACCTACGATGCGTACGAGCGGAAATAACGGTGCCCTTAAGAAAGAAGAGAAGAGAGAGAGTTTGAGCGTTTCGAGGAAATCCCTTAAGCAAGGGAAACTCGAGTTGCTCTTTGGTTTGTGTTTTTTAAAGGTTGGGAACTTACGCCTGAATGGAACCCTTAAGCAAGGGAGCCCTAGGCACTCGAACATCCCTTAAGCAAGGGAAGTTACAAGCTATCATTCCCTTTTTATTAGTCAAAGTATTTATTAGTCATTTTTTATGAGTTTTCTTGGTATTTTTTATGGGAGTTTATTCAGGTATTTTTAAGTGGATTAAAGTTGAAAAGAAAAAGAACTAGCCTAAGAAAACTAGCCTAATATGAAGGGAATTTCTACCTAATGTTATCATGGTTTCTACCTAAGGTTAGGAATAAAAGAAACATGAAAAAACGACACTAAGTAGAATATATGAAAATAGCATAAGAGCATAAAAAGACCAAGTAAAAAATATAGCACAAAAGTGAATTAAAAGTACTATTTATTTTTTATATTGATTTTATTGAGAAAATTTGTGTCAAAAGAACAAAGAAATCAAGGTGATTAGTCTAAGAAAACCAACATTTTTATGACTATTTTTTATGAAAGAAGTTTGAATTAGATTGAGTAAAAGAAATCAAAAACAAAATTAGCCTAAACTAATACTTGATATGATTATTTTTATGTGTCAAAAAGTGGTGTCATAAGGTTTGTATTAAAGTCTAAGAATTAATGGAAAAATTAGTATTTTATTACCTAAAAGAAAATGGCCAAAAAACTAATATAACCAAAAAAATTAATTGAAAAAAAAGAGGGACCAGGGGGTGCACATTGAATTTGGTGGTGCACCTAGTAATGAGGGCGCAGGCCCACTCAGGTCAAGGCCCAGGGTGGTTTTTTTGTATTGGATTTTCAGAAAAGAAATGAGAAACGGGCCAGATGGGGGGTGTATGAAGCGAGCCTGGCCCAATGATACGTTTCGTCCAGATTTTTGTAAGAGAATGGTATAGCGCTGGGCTTATGGGGGTTTGACAAGAAAATTGGCCCAAGGATCATCGTTTTTTGCAGATTTGTTGTTCAGTTTTTATCTATTTTCTTTATACAAAAAAGATGGTGGGCCAAGAAAGGGTGAGAATGAGCATGGCGGCCCAAGGTGTTGTTTGCTGTGATTCATACGATTTCCATTATCAACAATTTAAAAAAAAAAAACAAATTAATGAAAATAAATTAAATAAAAGAAAATAAAGAGAGAAGAGATAATTTGGGAATTTAGGGTTAACCGTGTGCCGCTTCAGCTCTCACTCTCAAACGCTCCTCTCTCGTTCTCCTTCTCAATCTCTCGCGAACACTGGCGCGGTGGTTTCTCTTGCTCCGGTGAGATTCGTGATACACTGCTCTCTTATCTGATTAGTTCCTCCTTGAACTCTTTCCGCTCACGACTTCTCTGATTCGGTTTCAACTTCGCATCCCTAACGAGAGCTTGAAGCGCGAAACGATGAAGATCGAAGCTTTGGTTACGAATGCGTGAAATGAGCGCACTTGAGATCAAGCATGGATTCAGGTGACATCAAACTCTTGCTTCTATCTCCTTCTTGAATCCTCTTCGTTTCTCCTTCTTCTACTTTTTTCGTATTTTTGATACGTCGCTGTGTTTGTTGATTTTACCGGTGATTTGCTGAGAGGCGATGAAGATGAAGATGGCGAAGGAGATTGAGGGAGTCTCGGAGTGTTGCTGAAGATGATGAAGGAGTATGGTGAAGTTGTGGAAGATGATCGTGTGAGAGAGAAAAGAGGTGAAACTGAATGGTTGAGGCTATTTGCAGACAGAATGATGTGGAGAAGATGAAGATGAGAATTGTGAGAGTGGCGTGGAAGAAGATGGATGTTGAAGTGGAAGAGAAGAAGAATGATTCGTGGAAATCAGGCTTAGCACGTCTTCGTTCAAAGTTCACAAGCGGAACTATGATGAAGATTGGTGGTTATGCTTTCAGGTGTGTAGATTGTGTCGATGAGTGAAGCTGGATTTTATATGGGCAATGATTGAGTAATAACGATGAATTCTTGGGTGTGGGACTTGGAATTACAGCTTGCAATGTGTTTTTTCCAATTTCTTGAATGTGGGACTAACATGATTGCAGCATAGTTTTTGATTCCTTGAATGTGGGACTGACTTGGTTTTCTTTGCTTGATGCAGGGCTGTTGTTTATGTAGGTTGGGAATTGAATTCAGTGAGCTGGCGTCTTGGAGTTGAATTTTGTTGGATTTTTGAGAGGTTAGCTTGAGGTAAGTTATGTCTAGCTGAGTCATTTGCGTTGAACATAGGCCTGACGTGTTCTTGTGAGTAGTGTGTGAGATATTTGCTTGAAGTGAATGCACAGGTTTGGATGATGGACCTGTTTTGAATTTGCAGAATTCGGGTTTGCATCGGTGGCTGCTGAGTGTGGTTCAAACATGGTCAAAGGAAGGAAGCACTAAGTTCAAGCAAGAGCAGAATTTCATAGGCTGAAGGTTCTCTGAGCAGAACAGGTATGAACACAATGGTGCGGTCTTTTCTGAAGTAGGATTTTTGGTTAAGTGAAGTAGGACTGTTACACAGTTAGAGATTGTTAGTGAAAATAGCTTTAGAGGTCTAGATATTTAAATGGCTCAGTTTTGTCCTCACTTGTCTTTGGCTTGTTTTTATGATTCAGGCAGCAGGTTGAGTGCAAGTATGGATATGTTGCAGGGACCTTTGTTCGCTTTGATGTGGCTTGATGCAAGGACCGGTTTAGGATAGAATTAAGGACTTGCTAGGTGCTATTGTTAGCTTTTGTTTTGACCGCGTGATAATAACATGGCAGGGGCCGAATGTTTTTTTCTTTTTGGTTTGATGTGAATTTATATGGCTGAATGCAATGTCTGTCTGTTTGCTGATCTTTTTGGTTGCTTTTTGTTATGGTTGTGTGCAGGATTTCACTGTGTGAGGGGCAGAAGTGGATTCGGCTCGACATATTTCCGTGGACAGCGTTAGAACAGCAATCTGAGTTGAATCTCAATGATGATGAATGGCTCTTTTTATTGCAACTTTTGTAAACAACTGGATTTGAATGAATGAACCTTGTGTGGCTCCATGTTTATTTCAATGTGTTTACTTGAAACATCCTTAGAGATTTTTGTAAAATTGAATTAATCACGGCATATGCTTCCAATTTACTTGTGTGAATGAAGTCTGGCCCTGGGCATTTGAAACATGATTAAACTGAAAGTCTTGAATAATTGAACAATTGTGAATGTCTCCTTTCCAATTGAACTCCTTTTCATGTTTCAACTGAACTTTCAATCCCTTTTCCAAATTGGGTGATTCAGTTCTAGATAGAAAATGAAATCATGTAATGAATCTTGAATGAAACTTTTTGTATCGATTTACGCCTGAATCTTTGAATAAATTCTGAACATAATCAAATAGTTCCATGATATTTCCTACTTGCCATGCCCTTGTATTCCAACCCACCTCGACAACAATGCTTTTGAAGGAATCCTTTGAAGATACGAATTGGTTGTTGTTGGTGGACTACAGACTCAAACACCAAGAATAAGAAAACCTGACTCAACGATCCCCAGTTAACTTTTGATGGGTGCACACCTTGTAACTTGAGGAAGAAGTGTGTGAATCAACCATAATATGTGTTTTTAGTGCGTACAGAGAAACCAGTCGAGACAAGCTCTTCTGAAGTAGAAACCTCAAAGCTATAGAGATACCCTAAGCTTTCAAAATTCTTGATCCCATGCTCTGTTATTGTCTAATGAATGCATGGGTTGTGTTAGATGACCTAATGGGAAGTATGTACATGAGTGCGAAGTTAAAGCCAGTTAGAAGTAAAGGGGTAGGACAAATTTGGGGTATGACAACTAAATGTTGAAGGATAGAGAGACACAGTGTATAAACCGCATATTCTTCACCTGTGGTGGCAATACAAGTTGATCCGATTCCAGGAGCTTCGGACTTAACTAATTTTTTATGGTGAAGAATATCCTTTTTCTGACTTTCAGTGAGATAATGATCCCACCAGCCTCTTAATTGACCAACAAATTCAGTTGATATGAAGGAGGCAATATCGCTGTCAGAATTTTCGTGCTGTTTACAAACAGTTGAATACATAATTATTCTATGTATTGTATCCAGGATTTGCTTGTCATTTAATCCATCAATATTCCATTCATAAATGGCTTTTCCAGAATATGAATTTGGAAGGGTTCAGGTTCCTCAAAAAGTAAATCTTGAGGAGAGGGACGCTTATAATAGTATTTTTCTAAAGGTTTAGAGTTATAAACAGGGTTTATCTCACTAGTATTTTGATTACTAATGTCTAAATCGGCAAACATATTTGCTAAATCATTAATGTCTTCTTCATTGGAAGAGTCTTGATTAGACATAACAGTTAAATGTAAATCTTTAAGTTTTTTCTCAAGAATACGGACAAGCTCATCACCATTGGTTTCCATTTTAGATCCCTCTATTGGAATTGGAGGTTGGATTATAGGAACATCTAATATATTAGATGTAGAAGCTTGTTCCTGAGGATTAGGCTTATTAATAAGGTCAATAATAATTTTTTGATGTGCTATTTGTTTGTTTAAAAGGTCTTTAATGGATAAGAGTTCTTTTTCTAGAGAAATAAATTGTTCTCCTAGACAAACAAGGTAGGCATTAGTATAATTGTTGGATCTAATTATGGAATTTAACTCCTTAAGAGTAATCTGATTTTTTTCAACCCTTTGTAATTGAAGGGTAAGATAAGGTGTAACTTCAGCATGAGAACCCAAACTTATTTTTTGTTCTGGGGGAAAAGGAGATTCTATTTTTCTCCTTGGATACTTTCCCAAGGCTTTTGTAGGACTAACAGCTCGTCTTGTTTCATGAGAACCAATTCTTCTTTTTGTTTACTTATAAAGTAACTAATGAACCATTTGACAAAGGGAATGAAATCTTGGTTCATAGACATTTGAGTATATTACTCATCTTTAAAACTAGCTAACACAGGAGCCGAAAAGGTTTTAAAAAACCATTCTCTAAATTGGGTGTATCTTGCATGCTGAAACTCGTCATTGACAGGGTTTCTTAGATTACTACCTGGAGAATAATCTAACATTATAACGGGAAGTCCATATCTGAGGGAGTAGGTGATTCTACTCTAGGAGGATTTGGTTTTTGATATATACGATGGGGAATTTTGTTTTCTCTAAGTCTTATATTTTCAACGATTTCTATTTCTTCTCTTAATTGAAAAGTTGAGGGTCTAGCTAAATGACTAGGAGCGGAGTAAAATTCATTTATAGAATTCACTGAATGTCTTCCAGACATCTAGGTATTCTAATAATTCTTTTAGAGCTAAAATTTATCTCTAGATCTCCTTCACTAGATTGGATTATTTTATCAGCATCTTTATTAAGGATAGGTTCCGGTTCTATGGCCTGAGGGAGGTTTCAGGTTTCTGGAAAATTAATTTCATCCCATTTAAGCAACCTATTAGTTGTAACATTAGAGGTTAGCAAATTAGTTTGAACTAACGTAGTAGTTCCTGGAAACGATATTTGTTTAGCTTTAGGGTTTAAAGTGGTAAGAACTTTGTAATAAATCCTATAACATATGGCCATGATTTCACTACTAGGTTTGAAATTGTAACCATTAGTATGAATGGTTAATTGGAGAGCGTCTAATAAATTTTATCGGACATGGATAAGCTTATATTAGGAGAGACATCAAAATAAACTGGTCCATGGCACAGACTTGTCTCAATTAAAGCAGCTAAAGATTGTTTAAAATCTTTACATCTACCATCTCTGGTATATCCCAAGATGCTAGTATTTAATCCTAGCAAAGTCAAAGGTTTAACAGCAACTTGTATTAAACCAACATGAATATAATTATAATTTTTAAAAGGAAGTAAATCCTTTTTTGTTAAAAGTTTAATTGTCTGAGTACTTTCAAAAATTTGAATCGTTTGTTCTAAACTTTTAACAGCAAAACGAGATAATATATCTATTTTGCCAAATTTATAAATTTGATTTGAAGGTACTGATGAAATTGTCCATTTATTAAGTTTATCCAATTTTTTTTGGATATTCCATAAGTTCTTCATGTTTAATCAAATTATTTTGATGATTATCATCATCGGAATCCATAAATATGGCTGACTAAGGATCTTGTGGACGATTAGCTACCTTAGGTAAAACTAAGTAGGTAAATATTGTAACACTCCATTTATTTTCATAATTTAATTTAATTAATTTAATTGAATTATGGGGAATTATTTGGAATTATGGAAGATTATGAGGAATTAAGCAATTGGGCTTGAGTTGTGGTTAGTAAGGAAGGGGGTGCATTGGTAGGCCCTATTAATAATTAAAACAATTTTATTTCAATTTTAATAAAATAGAAGGAGTTGTGGAATAGAGAAGGTTACAGCATTTTGGAAAAGAGTCTGAACGTGAAAAAGGAAGAGGAGCGGAGAAGTGCGACAAGAGGAAGAGCGAAGAATCAACCTTCAGGTAAGGGGGGACTCTTCCGTTTATCTTCTATTATGGGGTTATAGGTAGTATGATAGAATTGATCATGTTAATCGTACCAATTGAGTTATGCTTAGGTTGTAGAAATGTTAGGTTTTGGGAGAATTGATTGGTAATGATTGTGTTGATCATGTATGGTGTTAATTAGATGATTTAAATGTAGTATGATGTGTTATAATCTGTGTTTGTTTCACCGTATGCGAAATCTGGTTGGAATGGGATTGGTTTGGTAATGACTTGGTGAAGGAAGGGCAAAATCGCAGGCTGTTCTCTGCGATTCGGAGTTCTGGAAATCGCCAGTTCGCGCCGCGTCCAGTAGTTGGCGTCGCGAACTGCTTGGCAGAAAGCCAGGAAGTTTTGTTGTGTTCAGTACGCGCCGCGAGCATATGGCTGCGCCGCGAAGGCGTACTTCTTTTCTCATTTCGCGCCGCGAACACATGTTTGCGCCGCGAAGTGCTTGGCAGAATGTTGGGGATTTTTGACTCGCTCAGTTCGCGTCGCGAACCAAGGTTGGCGCCGCGTGCTGTTGGTGACAGGCCATTTTGAAAAGTTTAAAAATGTGTAACTTTTAAACCGTAAACCGGATTTTGGTGCCGTTTCGAGCATGGTGAAGCTAATCAGATAATTTACATAATAAAATGGTGTTTTTGAGTTGTGACTCGAAATTATTTAAAATACTCGATTTTATTTGGTTGTGGTGGTTTATGCTTACAGGTACACTAATGAATGTTTTACCTGTATGATGTTGTGGTTGTAACCGATGTTTGTTATACATGTATGGATGGTATAAAATATGTGTTTTTACTATGGTTGAGGAATAGCATGATTGTGTGTGGCTAATGATTATTGTATTTGATGATTATGACATTTGGTTGATTTATGTGGGTGATAAGCATGTTATGGTTGATGCATGCATTCATAATCATTATGTGGCTGGTCCTTGACGATGGTGGATCAGTGGTAGCTAATTCCCATTGTGTGGAATAAGTGAGTGGGTGTTACCATATCCTTGACGATGGTGGGTCGGTGAGTTGGGTTACCCCAGATTTGGTACCACATGCATGTAGTTGCATTGCATTAGGCTGTTTGTGCTATTATAACATGAATGGAAGTTTGTCCAATGTTATAATATGTGTTGATTGGTTGTTTGCTTACTGATTGTATGGTTTGAATATGATCGTAACTGTGATTGAGTGAATGGCATGTGAAACAATATTTTATTATCTATATCTTATAACATTTGTTAAATGTGAATGAGACTCACCCTTACTGTTGTTATTTTTCAGATTGAGGAGTAGCTCTCGTACTTGGTGAGGATTAGCTCGTCAAGTAGTTCGTTAGAGTCAGTTGGGTCTGTGTCATGCTCTGGTCGTGTAACACTGGGGACGTTGTTTAGAGTTATTTGTGGAACTCTTTTATTTCAGTATTTTATTATGGTGGTGTTTTAAGCCTATGACTTTGGATGTTGCATTGTTCAGATGTTAAATATATTTCCGCTGTGTTAACATGACGAATCTGAATGATATTTGAGTTTAACGTTCCTTTTTAATGGCATGACATGAGTATTATTTTAATTATATGGAAGTTGTAATGCCCTTTTCATGTTTTACTCTGATTATTGTTTAATATTATGCGGGGTATTAGAAGGGTGTTACAATAGTGGTATCAGAGCATAGTCGGTCGTTTGAGTCAGAGTCTTAGTGTCGGTTAATCCCTCGTATGTGATTAGTGTAAGATTGACACTGTCGATACTTCTTGTTCTAATAAATATTGTTTTATACTTAGCAGAACAATGGCCGGAAGAGGAGGAAGAAACGACGACGCGATTGCTGAGGCTCTCGGTATGATTGCTGGTGTGTTGGGAGGGAATGCCAATGGGGCTGGAATTGGTGCTGACAGGCAGCTGAACAGTTTTCAGAGGAACAACCCTCCGTTGTTCAAAGGCACTCACGATCCCGAAGGCGCCCAGAAGTGGCTAAAGGAAATTGAAAGGATCTTCCGGGTGATTGATTGTGACGAATATCTGAAGGTGAGATATGGTACTCACATGCTGTCTGAAGAAGCTGATGATTGGTGGATGGCTAGTAGGGACGAACTGCACGCTGCAGGTGTTGCAATCACTTGGGCTGTGTTCAAGAGAGAATTCTTACGGAGGTACTTTCCTGAGGATGTTAGAGGCAGGAAAGAAATTGAATTTTTGGAGCTGACACAAGGTAACATGACCGTGCCAGAGTATGCGTCCAAGTTTGTTGAACTGGCAAAGTATTATGTCCACTACAATAATGATGAGGCTAGCGAGTTCTCGAAGTGTGTTAAGTTTGAAAATGGTCTCCGTGATGAGATTAAACAGGGTATCAGATACCAGAGGATTCGCAGGTTTGTCGATTTAGTTGACTGCAGCCGAATCTTTGAAGAGGACAATATTAAACTGAAGTCGTCACACTCTCGCGAGTTAGTCGACAGGAAAGGGAAAAAGCATGTGGATCGTGGTAAGCCATATGGTAAGGGTAACCAGAAGGCTCGAGGTTGGAAGAAACCTAGTGGGGGAGACTCTAGTGCCCCTATTAAGTGCTTCAAGTGTGGAGAACCTGGACATCGCATTCACGAGTGCAAAAGTGAAGAAAAGAAGTGCTATAGATGTGGAAAGGCAGGTCACATTGCTATCGAATGCAAAGGGAACACTGTAACTTGTTTCAACTACGGGGAAAAAGGTCATATTAGTCCTAAGTGTCCTAAGCCGAGGAAGAATCAAGCTGGTGGTAAGGTGTTCGCCTTATCTGGTTCAGAGACTACTCCAGAGGATCGGTTGATTAAAGGTACGTGTTTTATCCATGGCACTCCTTTAATTGCAATAATAGATACTGGAGCAACCCACTCGTTTATTTCATTGGATTGTGCTAAACGCCTGAATTTAGAAATATCTGATATTAATGGAAGTATGATCATTGACACTCCTGCGTCGGGTTCAGTGACTACTTCGTTTGCTTGTTTGAACTGTCCAATTGATATTTTTGGTAGAGAATTCAGAATGGACTTAGTGTGCCTTCCGTTGGAACACCTCGATGTGATCCTGGGCATGCATTGGTTGCAATTTAATCGGGTTCATATCAACTGTTTCACGAAGACGGTTATTTTTCCTGAAGATGTCAGTGTTGAGGATTTAGCAATGACGGCTAGACAAGTGGACGAAGCCATGAAGGACGGGGCTGTTGTGTTTATGTTGATTGCATCCATGGAAGTGAAAAAGAAAGCGGTGAGTAGTGACTTACCGGTAGTATGTGAATTTCCAGAAGTTTTCCCAGAAGATGTAAGAGAATTACCGCCAGAGAGGGAGGTAGATTTTGCTATTGAATTAATTCCTGGAACTAGTCCTGTGTCGATGGCACCTTATCGTATGTCGGCATCGGAATTGACTGAGTTGAAGAGTCAATTAGAAGAGTTACTTGAGAAGAAATTTATTCGTCCTAGTGTCTCACCGTGGGGTGCACCGGTGTTACTAGTGAAGAAGAAAGAAGACTCAATGAGGCTGTGTGTGGATTACAGGCAACTGAATAAAGTTACTATCAAGAATCGGTATCCATTGCCGAGGATTGATGATTTAATGGATCAACTGGTTGGTGCGAGCGTGTTCAGCAAAATTGACTTGAGGTAGGGATATCATCAGATTCGGGTGAAGACGGACGATATTCAGAAGACGGCATTTAGAACAAGGTATGGCCATTACGAGTATACAGTGATGCCATTTGGAGTAACTAATGCACCGGGAGTTTTCATGGAGTATATGAATAGGATTTCCATCCTTACCTGGATCATTTTGTGGTGGTATTTATCGATGATATTCTAATATATTCTAAGAGTGAAGAAGAGCATGCAGAGCATCTAAGGGTGGTATTAGAACTACTGAAGGAAAAGAAAATTTATGCGAAACTGTCAAAGTGTGAGTTCTGGCTAAGTGAAGTAAGCTTTCTTGGGCATGTAATTTCTAAAGATGGTATTTCCGTTGACCTAACGAAAGTAGAAGCAGTATCTCAATGGGAAGCTCCGAAGTCAGTTTCCGAAATCCGTAGTTTCCTTGGTCTTGCGGGTCACTATAGAAATTTCATTGAAGGTTTTTCAAAGCTAGCGTTGCCGTTAACTAAGTTGACTAGGACGGGTCAAGCATTCATCTGGGATTCGAAATGTGAGGAAGGATTCCAAGAGTTGAAGAAGAGGTTGACTAGTGCGCCGATCTTGATTTTGCCGAATCCGGCGGAATCTTTTGTTGTATATTGCGATGCTTCGTTGTTGGGATTAGGTGGTGTACTAATGCAGAATCAACAGGTAGTCGCTTATGCGTCGAGACAACTCAAAGTGCATGAGAGAAACTATCCGACTCATGACTTAGAGTTGGCAGCAGTGGTATTTGTCTTGAAATTGTGGAGACATTATCTGTATGGCTCGAGGTTTGAAGTGTTTAGTGATCACAAGAGTTTGAAGTATCTCTTTGACCAAAAAGAGTTGAATATGAGGCAAAGAAGGTGGTTAGAGTTCCTTAAGGATTATGATTTTGGACTGAATTATCATCCGGGTAAAGCAAATGTTGTTGCCGATGCATTGAGTAGGAAGTCCCAGCATATGTCTATGCTTATGGTGAGAGAATTGGATTTAATTGAGCAATTCAGAGATTTGAGTTTAGTATGCGAAGACACTCCTGTCAGTGTTAAGTTGGGAATGCTGAAGCTGACTAGTGGTATTCTTGAGGAAATCCGAGAGGGTCAGAAGACTGATGTAGAGTTGGTTGATTAACCAAGATAAAGGAGGTGAATTCAGAATCGACGAGAATGGTATAATGAGATTTGGTAATCGTGTTTGTGTTCCTGATATTGCCGAATTAAGGAGAAGCATTCTTGAGGAGGGACATCGTAGCGGATTGAGTATTCATCCTGGTGCTACCAAGATGTACCATGACTTAAAGAAGCTGTTTTGGTGGCCTGGAATGAAAAAGGAGATAGCTGAATTTGTCTATGCTTGTTTGACTTGCCAGAAGTCGAAGATTGAGCATCAGAAATCGTATGGAGCTATGCAACCGTTATTTATTTCGGAATGGAAGTGGGATAGTATATCTATGGATTTTGTTTCAGGTTTGCCGAAGACGGTGAAGAACTATGAAGCCATTTGGGTTATTGTGGATAGGTTGACAAAGTCTGCTCATTTTATACCAATGAGGATGGATTACCCAATGGATAAGTTGGCTCAATTGTATATTGAGAAGATAGTGAGTTTACATGGTATTCCTTCGAGTATCGTGTCAGACAGAGATCCAAGGTTTACATCCAGATTCTGGGAAGGTTTGCAGAAGGCTTTGGGTACTAAGCTGAGATTGAGTTCTGCTTATCATCCACAGACGGATGGACAGACGGAAAGAACTATTCAATCGCTAGAAGATTTGTTGCGGGCTTGTGTGTTAGAAAAAGGTGGTGCTTGGGATAGTTATCTACCCTTGATCGAATTTACTTACAATAATAGTTTTCACTCGAGTATTGGTATGGCTCTGTTTGAAGCTTTGTATGGTCGGAGGTGTAGGACGCCTTTATGTTGGTATGAATCTGGCGAAAGTGCTGTGATTGGGCCGAAAATTGTTCAGGAGACGACAGAAAAGATTAAGATGATTCAGGAGAAGATGAAGACTTCTCAGAGTCGTCAGAAGAGTTATCATGACAAAAGAAGAAGGACACTTGAATTTCAAGAAGAAGATCATGTGTTCTTGAGGGTGACTCCTACGACTGGTGTTGGTAGA
Organism: Vicia villosa; assembly: GCF_029867415.1. Classification (NCBI taxonomy): domain Eukaryota; kingdom Viridiplantae; phylum Streptophyta; class Magnoliopsida; order Fabales; family Fabaceae; genus Vicia; species Vicia villosa. The sequence goes on along the minus strand of NW_026705791.1, from coordinate 50,213 downwards.
GCACTGAAATCAAGGAAGTTGACTCCGCGTTTCATTGGTTCGTTTCAGATTACGGAGAGGGTTGGAGAAGTGGCGTATCGTATCTCGTTGCCACCGACGCTTGCGAATCTGCATGATGTATTCCATGTGTCGCAGTTGAGGAAATACATTGTTGATCCATCTCATGTGATCCAAGTCGATGATGTACAGGTAAAGGATAACATAACAGTTGAAGCTTGGCCTATGAGGATTGACGATCAAAGGCAGAAACAATTGCGTGGCAAAGAGATAGCACTGGTCAAAGTAGCTTGGGGAGGACCGGCAGGTGGGAATGTGACTTGGGAACTGGAAAGTCAGATGAAGGATTCCTATCCAGAGTTATTTGCCTAAGGTATGTTTTCGAGGACGAAAACAATTTAGTGGGGGAGAGTTGTAACACTCCATTTATTTTCATAATTTAATTTAATTAATTTAATTGAATTATGGGGAATTATTTGGAATTATGGAAGATTATGAGGAATTAAGCAATTGGGCTTGAGTTGTGGTTAGTAAGGAAGGGGGTGCATTGGTAGGCCCTATTACTAATTAAAACAATTTTATTTCAATTTTAATAAAATAGAAGGAGTTGTGGAATAGAGAAGGTTACAGCATTTTGGAAAAGAGTCTGAACGTGAAAAAGGAAGAGGAGCGGAGAAGTGCGACAAGAGGAAGAGCGAAGAATCAACCTTCAGGTAAGGGGGGACTCTTCCGTTTATCTTCTATTATGGGGTTATAGGTAGTATGATAGAATTGATCATGTTAATCGTACCAATTGAGTTATGCTTAGGTTGTAGAAATGTTAGGTTTTGGGAGAATTGATTGGTAATGATTGTGTTGATCATGTATGGTGTTAATTGGATGATTTAAATGTAGTATGATGTGTTATAATCCGTGTTTGTTTCACCGTATGCGAAATCTGGTTGGAATGGGATTGGTTTGGTAATGACTTGGTGAAGGAAGGGCAAAATCGCAGGCTGTTCTCTGCGATTCGGAGTTCTGGAAATCGCCAGTTCGCGCCGCGTCCAGTAGTTGGCGCCGCGAACTGCTTGGCAGAAAGCCAGGAAGTTTTGTTGTGTTCAGTACGCGCCGCGAGCATATGGCTGCGCCGCGAAGGCGTACTTCTTTTCTCATTTCGCGCCGCGAACACATGTTTGCGCCGCGAAGTGCTTGGCAGAATGTTGGGGATTTTTTACTCGCTCAGTTCGCGTCGCGAACCAAGGTTGGCGCCGCGTGCTATTGGTGACAGGCCATTTTGAAAAGTTTAAAAATGTGTAACTTTTAAACCGTAAACCAGATTTTGGTGCCATTTCGAGCATGGTGAAGCTAATCAGATAATTTACATAATAAAATGGTGTTTTTGAGTTGTGACTCGAAATTATTTAAAATACTCGATTTTATTTGGTTGTGGTGGTTTATGCTTATAGGTACACTAATGAATGTTTTACCTGTATGATGTTGTGGTTGTAACCGATGTTTGTTATACATGTATGGATGGTATAAAATATGTGTTTTTACTATGGTTGAGGAATAGCATGATTGTGTGTGGCTAATGATTATTGTATTTGATGATTATGACATTTGGTTGATTTATGTGGGTGATAAGCATGTTATGGTTGATGCATGCATTCATAATCATTATGTGGCTGGTCCTTGACGATGGTGGATCAGTGGTAGCTAATTCCCATTGTGTGGAATTAGTGAGTGGGTGTTACCATATCCTTGACGATGGTGGGTCGGTGAGTTGGGTTATCCCAGATTTGGTACCACATGCATGTAGTTGCATTGCATTAGGCTGTTTGTGCTATTATAACATGAATGGAAGTTTGTCCAATGTTATAATATGTGTTGATTGGTTGTTTGCTTACTGATTGTATGGTTTGAATCTGATCGTAACTGTGATTGGGTGAATGGCATGTGAAACAATATTTTATTATCTATATCTTATAACATTAGTTAAATGTGAATGAGACTCACCCTTACTGTTGTTATTTTTCAGATTGAGGAGTAGCTCTCGTACTTGGTGAGGATTAGCTCGTCAAGTAGTTCGTTAGAGTCAGTTGGGTCTGTGTCATGCTCTGGTCGTGTAACACTGGGACGTTGTTTAGAGTTATTTGTGGAACTCTTTTATTTCAGTATTTTATTATGGTGGTGTTTTAAGCCTATGACTTTGGATGTTGCATAGTTCAGATGTTAAATATATTTCCGCTGTGTTAACATGACAAATCTGAATGATATTTGAGTTTAACGTTCCTTTTTAATGGCATGACATGAGTATTATTTTAATTATATGGAAGTTGTAATGCCCTTTTCATGTTTTACTCTGATTTCTGTTTAATATTATGCGGGGTATTAGAAGGGTGTTACAAATATAACTCTTGCTCTCAGTTCAAATATATCTAGACAACAACTGATAAGTCATCTTTGCAAACAAAAACATTGTTTAACTATCAACCCTAAGGGATAAAAGGATTTCTCCTAAATCAAAGATGTCCAATGTTTTTTAGCAAAAATTTTTTTTTTTTTTTAAAAAAAAAAATCATCTTAACACTCCCTTTCCTGGGAAAAACGATGAATGTAAGAAAACACTAAAAAACATTTTTAGTTTTGAAATAACCCTTATAACTTGTTGGCATGATATAAATATACTAATATCAAGAGAAGTACCTACATACTTAGTTTCTTCTAAGTTATCTAA